>NC_084525.1:34597135-34897135 GCF_024500275.1 Phycodurus eques
CACACGTATATATATATATATATACACACGTATATATATATATATATACACACGTATATATATATATATATACACACGTATATATATATATATATACACACGTATATATATATATACACACGTATATATATATATACACACGTATATATATATATACACACGTATATATATATATACACACGTATATATATATATACACGTATATATATATATACACGTATATATATATATATACACGTATATATATATATACACGTATATATATATATACGCGTGTATATATATATATACGTGTGTATATATATATATATACACACGTGTATATATATATATACGTGTGTATATATATATATACACACACGTGTATATATATACACGTGTGTATATATATATATACACACACGTGTATATATATATATATACGTGTGTATATATATATATACACGTGTATATATATATATATATATATACGTGTATATATATATATATATATATACGTGTATATATATATATATATATATACGTGTATATATATATATATATATATACGTGTATATATATATATACACGTATATATATATATATACACACGTATATATATATACACACGTATATATATATACACACGTATATATATATATACACGTATATATATATATACGTGTATATATATATATACACGTATATATATATATATACACACGTATATATATATACACACGTATATATATATACACATACATATACACACGTATATATATATACACATACATATACACGTATATACATATACATATATATATACATATACACACACATATATACATATATATATATACATATACACACACATATATACATATACATATATATATACATATACACACACATATATACATATACATATATATATATATATATATATATACACATATACACACATATATACATATATATATACATACACATATATACACACACATACAAATATATATACACATACACATACATATACATACGCGTACGAACGCACATACATACATATATACATATATACTTCTGTTAACAACCTATTCCATTTGTATGCAGCATAGCATCTACAGCTGCTTCACCATGTCTGCTTTGGACTCAGTGCTCCACTATTTTAAGTCTGTAGATCTCAGAGCCTTACTGGGTTTATATTTTATTAGCAATTCTCAATTATATTCAGGACCTAAACCATTTAGTAATTTATAGACCAGAAGCAGAACTTTACAGTCTATTCTAAAGCTTACTGTGATTTAGGATTTGATTACCTTTCGTGCCTTCTTTTCACTGCGGCTTTGTTTTGCTTTACTGACGGGCTCCTCATCCAGTTCAGCAGCAGCCGCAACCTACGGCAAGCAAAGCGTTCATCTGTAATAATCTGAACCCAGAGAATGAGCATCTTTGATCCCCCTCCCAAAAGTAAATAAATAGTCTCAGTACACTAAGGCTGGCTTCAGTTGGATCAGAAGAACGAAAGTCGCTGTGTAAATCATCATCGAAGATTCAAGATCCATGTTTTGCAAACACCAGCAAACAGACTTCAACCGTACCTGTGCTTGCTGTGTCTGCGTTTGTGCAGAGTCTTGTTCCTCCAACTCAGGGACCGAGTCATCACTCTCCGACTCAGTGCCTGAACCTACAATTTTGAGGGGGAGGGGAAGAAAAAAAAAAGAGAAAAAAAAGCAACAAAATTAAAATAGCTTACATTTTTCTTGCTCACAAACTCAACATGTTCTACAGGTTAGATTTTGATGCTGACCCCCCACCCCAAAAAACAAGTTAAAAATAAAAATGCATATCAATGTTACAAAGGCAGACAAAGCAAAATGGATAAGTCTTTTACAGTAAAACCCATAATTTACATTATATTTTTTGATTATAAATTGTGATTTAAACAATATGCTTCAGCATAGGGCTGCACGATTATGGCAAAAATTATAATCACGGTTATGTTCATCAATACTATTAATCATTATTATTTCTTGTTAGGAAACTCATTTTTATTGCACTACTTTTCAATAAACGAAGTTTCAGTGCAAAATGAAATTAAGAATAAATGATAGAAAAAATATTACTCAACAATTTCATATTTACCAAGGGCTAACTGAATAAATACAAAATGCTTTTATAGAGTGCAATCAAAGTGCAAGTCAATGGAAGCAAATACAGTTTATACATAAAAGACAATAACATGGCTGCATGGATGCAAGCACCAAATTTTTATTTGAAAGTCTCCGTCAATATAGTGAAATGTCAAGGACTGGTACGGCTCAATCGTTCTCAGTCGTGGTCGCCAACTAAAAATAACTTGAAAGTTGTGATTTCCATCTTTGTTTACTCTTAAGCGTTTTCCCTGCGGTCAGGCCAGCATCCAATCAAAAATTCCAGCCGCTACAATGATTGTTAATACTATGCATTCCGGTAATGCAATTTTCAATTTTGAGCTTTCATTTTAAAAGCTGACCCACTTCAGTTCTGCCATTTTACTGTAATCCATAGTATTAACAATCGCTGTGGCTTCATTTATTGGTGGCATTTTTACAGATGGATGAACAGATTAGTTATATTAACCTTGTGGGACAGACAACTCTGTTGCAGTCTTTATATACTACTTGTTTAGCATCACTTGCCCTCAATCGAAACATGTTCAGAAAAGGTACGTTGATCCCTTTTCGAAGAACTAGCTCCTCATTTCCAATTTTTTGCTGCACTTTTTCTCTCGTAATGACTCGCTCCACCAAGGCTGAGCTCCTGGGCCACTGGAGGATGCTCCTGGGCCACTGGAGGATGCGCCAGGCACCGCTCGCCTGTTATTTAAACCGGTGAATGGAGCCTTAATGTGTTTGCCCCCTTGTGGTTGGCTGACTCATGCGGCAGTGCCCGCATTTTAAATGTAAAAATTGCTGACGATCAGGTTAATTTAATCATGGCAGCCAAACACGTGATCATGATTAAATTTCAATTAATTGTGCAGCCCTACTTCAGCATTTCGGAAACTACCAGTTCAGTGACAGTAGGATATACAGCAACAAGAAAGGAAGAAGGAAAGAAAGAAATACCCGCATCATTCTTGATCACAGTCTCCACCTTGCCTGGGGTTTTATCAGATGTGGGGGCAGTTTTGTGTGATGGGACAGAACTTATTACTTCAACATCAGGTTGGACAGGGGCAGGTTTTACAAGGGCATCAGCAAATTTAAGTTTAGTTGGGTCAAGGACAGGAATCTCGCCAACCAATTTGGTCTCAGCAATTGGTTTAGTTTCTGTAACGGACTTGAGTTCAGCCTTCTGAGTATGTTTCTCTGGCTCGGCTCCTTCCACCACAACAGGTTTGTCCTCCAAGTCTGGCTTGGCGGCATTTGTGGTAGTAGATTTGTCCTGAGGAGATGGCTTGACAGCCTTGTTTTGTTGGGATGAGTTTGCAGCCTCAACAGGCGCTGGCTTGGCGGCCTTGTCTTGAGGCGCTGGCTTGGCGGCCTTGTCTTGAGGGGCTGGCTTGGCGGCCTTGTCTTGAGGGGCTGGCTTGGCGGCCTTGTCTTGAGGGGCTGGCTTGGCGGCCTTGTCTTGAGGGGCTGGCTTGGCGGCCTTGTCTTGAGGGGCTGGCTTGGCGGCCTTGTCTTGAGGGGCTGGCTTGGCGGCCTTGTCTTGAGGGGCTGGCTTGGCGCCCTTGTCTTGAGGGGCTGGCTTGGCGCCCTTGTCTTGAGGGGCTGGCTTGGCGCCCTTGTCTTGAGGGGCTGACTTGGCGCCCTTGTCTTGAGGGGCTGATTTGGCGCCCTTGTCTTGAGGGGCTGACTTGGCGTCCTTGTCTTGAGGGGCTGACTTGGCGCCCTTGTCTTGAGGGGCTGACTTGGCGCCCTTGTCTTGAGGGGCTGACTTGGCGCCCTTGTCTTGAGGGGCTGACTTGGCGCCCTTGTCTTGAGGGGCTGACTTGGCGGCGTGCATGGAAGTGGATTTGTCCTCAGCGGCTGGCTTCGCAGCTTCCACAGGGACATGCTTGTCTTCCAAGGATAGCAGGGTGGCCTCCACAGTCGGCGTCTCGGCAACTTTGGCTGCCTGCCTGGGAGCGGATTTGTCCCGAGCGGCTGGCTTGGCAGCCTCCACAGAAAGTGGCTTGTCCCGTGGAGCTGGCTTGGCAGCTTCCACAGGGACATCCTTGTCTGGCAAGGCTGACTTAGTGGCCTCCACAGGAGCAGTCTTGGCAGCCTTGTCTTGTGGTGCTGTCTTGGCAGCATCTAGAGGGGAAGGCTTTCTAGGCTTCACAGGAACAGGCTGCACAGGGGCTGATTTGACCTGCTGGAGAGGCTTGGCAGCCTCACTAGGAACAGGCTTTTCTTGCAAGACTAGCTTGGCAGCCTGCTTGGGAGCTGATTTGAACTGAGCGGCTGGCTTGGCAGCCTCCTTGTCTTGCAAGGCTGACTTAGTGGCCTCCATAGGAGCAGGCTTGGCAGCCTTGTCTTGTGGTGCTGTCTTGGCAGCATCTAGAGGGGAAGGCTTTCTAGGCTTCACAGGAACAGGCTGCACAGGGGCTGATTTGACCTGCTGAAGAGGCTTGGCAGCCTCACTAGGAACAGGCTTTTCTTGCAAGACTAGCTTGGCAGCCTGCTTGGGAGCTGATTTGAACTGAGCGGCTGGCTTGGTAGCCTCCACAGGGACATCCTTGTCTTGCAAGGCTGACTTAGTGGCCTCCACAGGAGCAGGCTTGGACAGCCCTGTCTTGTGGGGCTGGCTTGGCAGTCTCCATGGGAGAAGCCTTATCCTGTGTTTCTGGCTTTGGAGCCACCATAGTAGCAAGCTTTTCTTGCAGGGGTGGCTGGGCAGCCTCAATTGGAGCAGGTTTGGCAGCCTTGTCTTGTGGGGCTGTCTTGGCAGCATCTACAGGGGAAGGCTTTCTAGGCTTCACAGGAACAGGCTGCACAGGAGCAGATTTGACCTGCTGGAGTGGCTTGGCAGTCTCCGCAGGAACAGGCTTTTCTTGCAAGACTAGCTTGGCAGCCTGCTTGGGAGCGGACTTGACCTGAGCGGCTGGCTTGGCAGCCTCCACAGGGACATGCTTGTCTTGCAAGGCTGACTTAGTGGCCTCCACAGGAGCAGGCTTGGCAGCCTTGTCTTGCGGGGCTGGCTTGGCAGTCTCCATGGGAGCAGCCTTATCCTGTGTTTCTGGCTTTGCAGCCACCATAGTAGCAAGCTTTTCTTGCAAGGGTGGCTGGGTAGCCTCAACTGGAGTAGGTTTGGCAGCCTTGTCTTGTGGCGCTGTCTTGGCAGCATCTACAGGGGAAGGCTTTCTAGGCTTCACGGGAACAGGCTGTACAGGGGGAGATTTGACCTGCTGGAATGGCTTGGCAGCCTCCGCAGGAACAGGCTTTTCTTGCAAGACGAGCTTGGCAGCCTGCTTGGGAGCGGACTTGACCTGAGCGGCTGGCTTGGCAGCCTCCACGGGTACAGGCTTGGCAGACTTGTCTTGCGGGGCTGGCTTGGCAATCTGCATGGGAGCAGCCTTATCCTGTGTTTCTGGCTTTGCATCCACCATAGTAGCAAGCTTTTCTTGCAAGGGTGGCTGGGCAGCCTCAATTGGAGCAGTTTTGTCAGCCTTGTCTTGTGGCGCTGTCTTGACAGCATCTACAGGGGAAGGCTTTCTAAGCTTCACGGGAACAGGCTGCACAGGGGCAGATTTGACCTGCTGGAATGGCTTGGTAGCCTCCGCAGGAACAGGCTTTTCTTGCAAGACTAGCTTGGCAACCTGCTTGGGAGCGGACTTGACCTGAGCGGCTGGCTTGGCAGCCTCCACGGGGACATGCTTGTCTTGCAAGGCTGACTTAGTGGCCTCCACAGGAGCAGGCTTGGCAGCCTTGTCTTGTGGGGCTGGCTTGGCAGTCTCCATGGGAGCAGCCTTATCCTGTGTTTCTGGCTTTGCAGCCACCATAGGAGCAGGTTTGGCAGCCTTGTCTTGTGGTACTGCCTTGGCAGCATCTACAGTGGAAGCCTTTCTAGGCTTCACAGGAACAGGCTGCACAGGAGCAGATTTGACCTGCTGGAATGGCTTGGCAGCCTCCGCAGGAACAGGCTTTTCTTGCAAGACTAGCTTGGCAACCTGCTTGGGAGCGGACTTGACCTGAGCGGCTGGCTTGGCAGCCTCCACGGGGACATGCTTGTCTTGCAAGGCTGACTTAGTGGCCTCCACAGGAGCAGGCTTGGCAGCCTTGTCTTGTGGGGCTGGCTTGGCAGTCTCCATGGGAGCAGCCTTATCCTGTGTTTCTGGCTTTGCAGCCACCATAGGAGCAGGTTTGGCAGCCTTGTCTTGTGGTACTGCCTTGGCAGCATCTACAGTGGAAGGCTTTCTAGGCTTCACAGGAACAGGCTGCACAGGAGCAGATTTGACCTGCTGGAATGGCTTGGCAGCCTCCGCAGGAACAGGCTTTTCTTGCAAGACGAGCTTGACAGCCTGCTTGGGATCGGATTTGACCTTAGCGGCTGACTTGGCAGCCTCCACGGGGACATGCTTGTCTTGAAAGGCTGACTTAGTGGCCTCCACAGGAGCAGGCTTGGAAGCCTTGTCTTGTGGGGCTGGCTTGGCAGTCTCCATGGGAGCAGCCTTATCCTGTGTTTCTGGCTTTGCAGCGACCATAGTAGCAAGCTTTTCTTGCAAGGATGGCTGGGCAGCCTCAATTGGAGCAGGTTTGGCAACCTTGTCCTGTGGTACTGCCTTGGCAGCATCTACAGGGGAAGGCTTTCTTAGCTTCACAGGAACAGGCTGCACAGGAGCAGATTTGACCTGCTGTAGTGGCTTGGCAGCCTCCGCAGGAACAGGCTTTTCTTGCAAGACTAGCTTGACTGCCTGCTTGGGATCGGATTTGACCTGAGCGGCTGGCTTGGCAGCCTCCACAGGGACATGCTTGTCTTGCAAGGCTGACTTAGTGGCCTCCACAGGAGCAGGCTTGGCAGCCTTGTCTTGCGTGGCTGGCTTGGCAGTCTCCATGGGAGCAGCCTTATCCTGTGTTTCTGGCTTTGCAGCCACCATAGTAGCAAGCTTTTCTTGCAAGGGTGGCTGGGCAGCCTCAATTGGAGCAGGTTTGGCAACCTTGTCTTGTGGTACTGTCTTGGCCGCATCTACAGGAACAGGCTGCACGGGAGCTGATTTGGCCTGCTGGGGTGGCTTGGCAGCCCCCGCAGGAGTAGACTTTTCTTGCAAGACTACCTTAGCAGACTCCACTGGAGCACGTTTGACCTGAGCGGCTGGCTTTGTGACCTCCACAGGAGCAGATCTGACCTGAGTGGCTGGCTTTGCCACTTCCATGGGAGCAGGTTTGTCCTGAGCGGCTGGTTTAGTATGAAGATAATTGGGATTGGTCTTTGAAACAGTTTCCATGACTTTAGTTGGAGATGGTTTTATGGTCCCAACATTAACAGTTGAGGCTTGAACAACTTTAAGTGGAGCAGTGGCCTCAGCAGGCGTAGTCTTTGACTCTGTGTCAGTCTTTATTTCCGCTCGAGATGCATTCTCAGATTTGGATTTTATTTTAGATACTTCTACAGGGACAACAGGACTATTTTGATTTAATATTTTACTTGGCTTTGCAGGTGGAATAAGTGGTGGAAGGTCATCATCAGTAGGAACTGAAGCAGCTGTCAGAAAAGTAACTTCAAAAGATTTGGAAGGGCTAGAAGCAAGAGATTCTGAAGCTGCCACAGCAGACTTTGGGGTAACTTTAAGGGCTGCTGAAGGTGAGGAAGCCAAGGGAGATTGAACCGGTGACAAAGGTGTTGAGGAGGGAGTGGATTTTGGTGAGGTGGGAGATGAGGACGAGGCAGACAAAGAAGAGCGTTTTCTTCTGCCAGGAACAGCTTTTGGGTCAGAAGAACCCTGAGCACTTTTGGCATCTTTGCCTTTGGGCTTTGCAGGCCCAGAAGCTGTCTGGGGTTGCTGGGAGGAAGCTGGGACAGGAGGTGTAGCTAAACAAAAACATATTCTTTAATTTCTTTTCAAACAGAAAGGCGGAAGTGTTTCCCATGCAGGTTAAATTATCAAACCAAGACATAAAATTTTTAGGGTTAGAAAAGTGAAATTTGCCTGGCACTTGTTTGATGCAAAACAATTCAAAATGCAGAAAACAAAAACAGTCACTCGCTCTGCTAACTGAAGGCATGTTGTTAAAAAATCATTAAGGGAGCTAATTTGCGATGACCCTTAACTGAAGCAAACCATACCATTTTAGGTACTTGCGATTTCAAATTTGAGCTCGCTCATCAACCTTCACACAACCTGGAAACACTCCATCTGGGCTACAATTAGTCTGGGAATACTCTTCCATTGCTTTGCATTGCTATGTTTCCATTATTTAGAGAGAGCATTATAATAGTAATATATTGTTTTAGGGCTGCTTACTCACGGTGATTAAAATAACCTTTTCCCTGCCATTGAAGAATAAACAATTGAAAACCAAACTTTTCCCACCAATGACCACAAGACTCATCAATTATATTTTTCAACAGGACGGGGCTGAGAAGGGCCTGAGGCAGCTCGACTTCCACATTTGAAGCTTGGGAAACAAAATAATTCTGCCATAATAACCGCCAGCAGATGGCAGCAGTGTCTTGGGTGAGAGGTCAGACATTGTCATAAAGAAGAAGTGAGGGTGAAACTGGCTGAAGCAATATTGAAGACGAGAGAAGCATGGATAAAACGGGAAAAATTGAAGAAATACAGACAGCTGCCAATGGAGCAGTGTGTCTCGAGGAACAAAACTAAAAAGAGGTCATCATCATTGACAGATGACGATGGCAATCACAGAGATTGGGGGGAGGAAGAGAAAAAAAAAAAAAAAAAAAAAAAAAAAAAATGAACACTGACACTCCGGACAGAAACAAAGGAGGTAGGAGCTCATTAGCTTGCTTGCCGTGGCCCAATGGTTAAGATCATTGCCTACCACCGTGGGGGACCTAGGTTCAAGACCTAAGACTGGACCATTCACCAACATCCCCCTGACTCACGGCTGTGGTGTCCTTGAGCAAGACACCGATACCCCGAAATGCTCCCCGGGCGCTTCAGCTGCCCCTTGCTCCAGTGTGTTCCACTAACATTTGTATGTGTTCACTGTGATGGGTTAATCAGAATCATCTTTATTTGCCAAGTATGTCCAAAACACACAAGGAATTTGTCTCCGGTAGTTGGAGCCGCTCTAGTACAACAGACAGTCAATTTACAGAACACTTTGGAGACATAAAGCCATTGACAAAAAACAATTGTGCAAAAAGATGCAGAGTCCTCTAGCACTTAGAGCAGTTCGAATGACTAATATTGCGATAGTCCGGTGCAATGACCATTGTGCAAAGGGCGCTGAGACTTCAAAGAGTGTATGCGGTTTAAAGTGACGAGTAGTGCGATCATCTGGGACAATGTTGGTTGTGCAAATGTTACAGATACTCCTCAATCAGTGTGCAAATGGAGCAGATGCTACTCTGGCATGAGTGGCCAGTATATGCAAATAGTGCAGCATGGCGAGACAACTACAGTGAGTGCACGAGTAATACATAATTGGCCCCACAGAAATGTGACAACGAACTCAAGTCAAAAACTGCCATCTTATTGTAATGGAATTATAGGTTAGGTGTTTAAGAAGTTGATCGCAAGAGGGAAGAAGCTGTTGGAATGTCTACTAGTTCTAGTTTGCGTTGATCGGTAGCGCCTACCTGAGGGAAGGAGCTGGAAGAGCTGGTGACCGGGGTGCGGACGGTCCGAAAGGATTTTGCACGCCCTTGTCTTAGTTCTGGCAGCGTGCAAGTCCTCAATGGTGGGTAGGGGGGTACCGACAATCCTTTCAGCAGTTTTGATTGTCCGTTGCAGTCGGAGTTTGTCCTTTTTTGTAGCAGCACCAAACCAGACTGTGATGGAAGAACACAGGACCGATTCGATGACCGCTGTGTAGAACTGTCTCAGCAGCTCCGGTGGCAGGCCGTGCTTTCTCAGAAGCCGCAGGAAGTACATCCTCTGCTGGGCCTTTTTGAGGACGGAGTTGATGTTGGTCGCCCACTTCAGGTCCTGAGAGATTGTAATTCCCAGGAACTTGAAGGTCTCGACGGTTGACAAGGCAGCTGGACAACGTGAGGGGCAGCTGTGGCGAAGGATGCCTCCTGAAGTCCACGATCATCTCTACCGTCTTGAGCGTGTTCAGCTCCAGGTTGTGTCGGCCGCACCACAGCTCCAGCCGCTTCGCTTCCTGTCGATATGCAGACTCGTCACAGTCCTTGATGAGGCCGATGACAGTGGTGTCATCTGCAAACTTCAGGAGCTTGACAGTCTGGTTCGCTGAGGTGCAGTCGTTCGTGTAGAGAGAGAAGAGCAGCGGAGAGAGGACACAACCTTGGGGCGCCCCAGTGCTGATGCTGCGTGTGGATGAGGTGGCCTCCCCCAGCCTGACCTGCTGTGTCCTGCCCGTCAGAAAGCTGTAAATCCACTGGCAGATGGCAGGTGAGACGCTGAGCTGGAGAAGCTTGGTTGAAAGGAGTTCAGGGATGATGGTGTTGAACGCTGAGCTGAAGTCCACGAACAGGATCCTCGCGTAGGTCCCTGCACTGTCGAGGTGTTCTAGGATGAAGTGCAGTCCCATGTTGACTGCATCATCCGCAGACCTGTTCGCTTGGTAGGCAAACTGCAGGGGGTCCAGCAGGGGACCTGTGACACTCTTGAGGTGGTCCAGCACGAGACGTTCAAAGGACTTCATGACCACAGATGTCAAAGCGACAGGCCTGTAGTCATTCAGACCAGAGATTGCAGGTTTCTTGGGGACTGGAATGATGGTGGAGCGTTTGAAACAGGATGGAACTTCGCACATTTCCAAAGATCTGTTGAAGATCTGAGTGAAGACTGGAGCGAGCTGGTCCGCACAGACATTGAGGCAGGATGGTGATACATGGTCCGGTCCTGCCGCTTTGTTAATCTTCTGTTGTTTGAAGATGCGTCTCACATCCTGTTCATGGATGGTTAACGCAGAGGTCAGAGGTGTGGTTGTGGTCGCGGGTGCGGCCGGGTGGGTGTGTGGAGTGAAACTGTCCTTTTCAAATCTGCAATAGAAGGTATTCAAGTCGTTGGCTAGTGTGCTATTGTTCTCAGCTTGGGGGGATCGTCGCTTGTAATTAGTCAGCGATTGGAATGCACGCCAGACTGATTTTGAGTCGTTCGCGCTAAACTGTGTTTCCAACTTTGCTGCATAGATCCTCTTTGCAATGTTAATTTCTTTAGTAAGCTGGTTTCTAGCTCGATTATACAGGGCCCTGTCCCCGCTGCAGAGAGAACAAATTTCGTGTGCATGCATGTTCATGACAATAAAAGATGATTCTTCTATTCTTCTTCTTGCTAAAATCCTTAGCTTCCTCTATCACCCCCTCCCTCACATATTTATTTATTTATATTATATTTAGTCGACTAAACATTTGCTGCCAGTACAGATCATGAACACGATGTGTGGCATATAGATGACTAGAAGGACTAGATCGATAGACTTATGGTCATCCTTTTACATCCCCAATTCCAATGAAGTTAGGACGTTGTGTTAAACAAAAACAGAATACAATGATTTTCAAATCATGTTCAACCTACCGTATTTTCACAACCATAAGGTGCATCGTATTAAAAGGCGCAGTCTCAGTTACGGGGTCTATTTCTGTATTTAACACATACATAACGTGGACCGTATTATTGGGCACAGGCTTGGAAAAACATACACTAGCTTAAAACATATAGTAGCATGCAAGCACGCTAAACAATGTTTTTAAAAAGGCAGTGGGAGCAAAACTTGAGTTTGGTTGTGATTTATTGAAGTATTTAATGTACTCACATTATTTTTTGATCAATCCTCATCCACAAATCCATCAAAGTCCACATCTTCTGTATCGGAAATGAACAGTTGGGCAAGTTTTCCACAAAACATGCAGGGTTCCCTCTCGTCATTGTCGGAGTAAGTCTCGTTGCCGGGGGGCTGCTCAGCAATGATGCCGGCTTTCGCGAAAGCTCGGACAACAGTCAAAGCAGATACCTTAGCCCAGGAATCCACAATCCATTCACATATGGTGGCGTAACCACTATGACGTGGTGCCCCACGTCATAGTTTAATTTGTGCCCCACATATATATCAAATATCTTGATTTATAACGCTGTAATTTAAAATTACGATAACCCGGAAGTGACGCAGGCGTTGCGTCCAACTCATCGTTTCCTTCTAAATTAAGCCCAATTCTTATTTCATTCCATAAACGCTACACAGGTTTTGGAGAAACATATGATGCCATCAAAGCAACGTCTTTTTCATGGACGTCCTGCTTATTTCAGCAAGACAATGCCAAACCATATTCTGCATGTGTTACCACAGCGTGGCTTCGTAGTAAAAGAGTGCGGGTACTAGACTGGCCTGCCTGCAGTCCAAATGAAGCATTATGAAGCGTAAAATACAACAACGGAGACCCCGGACTGTTGAACAGCTGAAGCTGTTCATCAAGCAAGAATGGAAAGGAATTCCACCTACAAAGCAACAATTAGTGTCCTCAGTTCCCAAACGTTTATTTAATGTTGTTATAAGAAAAGGTGATGTAACAGAGTGGTAGACATGACCCTGTCACAGCTTTTTTGGAACATGTTGCAGCCATAAAATTCCAAGTTAATGATTATTTGCTAAAAACAAAGTTTATCAGTTTGAACTTTAAATATCTTGTCTTTGTATTGTATTCAATTAAATATAGGTTGAACATGATTTGCAAATCATTGTATTCTGTTTTTATTTAGGTTTAACACAACGTCCCAACTTCATTGGAATTGGGGTTGTAGTTATAGAAAGCCATGCTAAAAAAGTTGAGCAATGATGACAAAATGACTGCTCTAACACTTGAATGTAAGTATATAAAATTCAGAAAAATGTGTGTTGAGGGTAGGTGAAAAAACAGTATTGCGGTATTGCAATGAAAAAAATAATAGTGGCATTTATAATTGTATATATATATATAATTTACAGATGCTGCGTCCAGCAGTAAGGTGACAAAGGTCACTCCTCCAGTTGGCAAAGACAAAAAAAAAAAAAAAAAACTTCACAAAACAGCAACAAAATACAGTGGAACCTCGATAAAACAGACTGATAGGGGTGGGGAGTCGTCCATTGTAGCCAATTGTACGGTACATTGAAGCACTTTTTTTGTCATATGCAGCCATATTACTGTACAACACAAAATTACTGTTTTGTACTTTTTTCGTGGCCTAAAACAGCCAATACAGTACAAAGTGATAAATAGAAATAAGCCTGAAAATGTCTGAAACATTTCAAGATGTATCCAAACTTACTGCTGGTGTGCTTTATGTAAACTGTTGACGTATTAGGAGTCATAGGCGAGTTGCTTTCATGAGCTGCAAAGAATAAGTGCTTCCTAGTTCAAACTCCATTGTCATGGATGAACGGCTTGACAAAAAAAAAAAAAAAAAAACTGTACCAAAAAACATGTTCCAGACTCCAGAGACTGTCGTAGTCCTCTGCATCAACACCGCAGCCATGTGAGCACTCAACAGCCGAGATCACTATGCTAGATATGCTACTATAATTGATGAACTCCTACCATCATGACAGCCACGTAGAAATGTTGCCACATTCAACAAGGCCACCACTTAAGCATGTCTTTTCGTTGGATCGAGTCATATTGGCCATCTATGACCCAGAAACAGTCTCTGCCTTTATTGCGCCATAGCGCCAGTAAACAACAGCGGCTAATTCTGGAACCTACAGACTTCGTCAACGGCAGTTTAAGCGACAAATGTAAACTATTTTTGGACACACAGTCCGTTTTATCGAGGTTCCACTGTATATATATATTTTTTTTAAATCCACATCACACTGCAACAATTAAAAAAATATATGGTAATTGTTCACATTTCTATAATTCACAGGCTGTGTATCCAGCAGAAGTAGGGATAATTCTGACTGGCATCAGGCTGACTGGTGGCCAAATAAGAAACCCTTCACTTCAACCCATGGACCGCTGAGCTCTACCCGCAGAGCTGGATTCTGATGAGCCTGCTGACTTGGAACGGTTTCTCACAGACGAGCTGGTCCAACACATTGTGGACAAGACCAACCTGTACGGCTCTGGAGTATTTTGAACCACACCCCAGCAGTCTGCCCCATTGCGGAGGAAATCACAAACAGGCAGGCAGACACACATGCAATCAGTCTCTCTCTCTCTCTCACACACACACACCTGTATACAGTTAAAAGTTCCTCCATTCTTTTCAGATGAGAAAATTGTAAATAGTTACGTACATAGAAATAGTTATTTTGCCATCAAAAGCCCTTTATAAGTGTTTATATTGTCATACTGAAGGAAAGTACTGTAAATATTTGGTGTCAAAATACCCAAAAAAGTTCTGCTCTAAGTGCAGCTTGTCACAAAAACCTAATTTTCTGTTTTCTACTTGGAAAATTACTACTGCTTGTTGTTATGATTATAGTTTATTATATTTTGAAGTTTAGCCCCCGAGCGTGCTTTTACATCATAAGTTAGAAGTTGAGCCATCACCCCCTCAGTATGTTTGATTCCTTTTGGCGTATCAATTCAGCACACCCACAGCACCTGAGTGGCGGCCCTTATTATTCAAGTTTGGAAGCCTGATTTTATACACTTAGCAATTTTTTTTTATTCATTCAAATTTGGCAGGCTTACTCTTCTCTGTGGTGTGTCGTATTTATATGACATTTTTTGGACCTGTTTTGTGCCACTCGAATCGGACAAAAAAAATCCCTAATGTGCAACAGGAGAGCGGCACAGTGGACGACTGGTTAGCACATCTGCCTCACAGTTCTGAGGACCCGGCTTCAATTCCGGCCTCGCCTGTTTGTATGTTCTCCCCGTGCCTGCGTGGGC
This sequence comes from Phycodurus eques, assembly GCF_024500275.1. Classification (NCBI taxonomy): domain Eukaryota; kingdom Metazoa; phylum Chordata; class Actinopteri; order Syngnathiformes; family Syngnathidae; genus Phycodurus; species Phycodurus eques. The sequence continues at coordinate 34,612,052 of NC_084525.1, forward strand.
TTTCTCTGGGTACTCCGATTTCCGCCCACTTCCCAAAAACATGCACGGTAGATTGACTGGAGGTCCTAAATTGTCTGTGGGTGTGAATGTGAGCGCGAATGGTTGTTTGGTTATATGTGCCCAGCGATTGGCTGGTGACCAGTCCAGGGTTGGCCTCTTGCCCATAGTCGGCTGGAATACGATCCAATGCACCCCTAATGGGGTTTAGTGGTACAGAAAATGGATGGATGGATGGATGTCCAACAAGACATTTTAAAATTGACAGTTCAGAAAATGCAAAGACAAATTGATGATACTCATTACTTGTTTGATCCATAAGATGTTAGAAAATAGGCAAAAATGTTGAAAATTGTTTTCCAAACAAAGTAAAAGACGTTTGCAAATGTTATTTTGATGGAACAAAGAATCATTCGTTTTCCATACCACTTACCACCACTAGGATCAGGGGCAAGCTGGAGCCGATCCCAGCTGACTCTGGGCGAGAAGCGGGTTGTTGCAGTTAAAGGATAGAAGTTCCTCTCTCATGAAGGAGAATAAAATGCATGTGAATAACAAAAAAAAAAAACTAAATAAAAAAAGAATTGCAGAAGGGGGGGGGTGGCATTATTCGATGGAATAATCGATAAGATAATCAATTCTAAAAAGATTAAATAGTGACAGCCCTAAATTCTATATTTGTGATTTAATTTCAACCTTACAGGGTTCTTAAAAAAAACAAACAAACAAAAAAAAAAACAATTGCAATTTTTCATTCACCTCAAACTGAGTACATACATCACACTGTTACAGAAACTCCTGATAATTCACATTTAATTATAAAGTGCATGTAAAGAGGTTGGTTTTACCCCATAGCTGTGCGCCAAAATAACAGCTCATTTGTGAAATAATACCCGTGTTTGCAATTTTAGAAGACAATGTGAAGAGCAATGTTCCATTTTCAGTCGATTAATGTACAGCCCTCTAGGCTGAATTCACTTTTATCAGATAACTTTGAGGCAGTTGAGCTAGAAGTGGCATCGGCTTACAAAACTGCCCCAATGTGTTTTGTTTATCCACTCTTAGGTTTTAGTACAAATGTAATAAGGGTAAGGTAAAAATAACTGAAAACCTTTGAATAAAAAAACACATGCTACTAGATTTGAAGCATCAGTAAGTCTCATCTAGTTGTGAGAATGCCTTTAGTGAGCACACAAAACACACAACATGCTTTCTAAAACAAATCCAGTTGTTGGAGCAGAACAGCAAACACGACTGAATAAATATAAGGGGATCCTGGGTTACTCTCTGGAAGCCAACAACACCGAGCAGCTGACAGTCAAAATGACCGTCACCTGTTACATGCACACCCAATACAAACCACTCATCTTACATCAAGTCACCCCCTCAAATCAAGTGCCCAATTTTAAGTAATTTGCAAACCCCATCGAGTACAATACCAGGTCCCCATGAATGTTGTTGTATACAGCATTTCTGATTACATGCTTCTTACGACAAGTTAAAATGTACGAACCAGTCTCCACTTGTGGCTGCTGCATCTCCTGCTCGGTGACTGGGACAGTTTCTGTTGCTTCGCCAGGCATTGTTGCTAACAAAAGACGGAATGGTTACCCCAGGGCCAAAACCCACGAACAGTACATACACATCGATGTGTGGGTCTTAAAATGGATTAGATTCATATTCAAGAAACATAATTTTGCTTATTCGACGAGGGACACACTGCTGCTACTTGGGCCAGTCAGGCTAGCCCATGCTTTAGCTAGGTGAGCCCTCTTAGCTGCGTTAAGCTATAAACAACTTAATAAGACGACTTGCAACGTTGGTGGCGAGGCCCATTTTTACCTGAAAGCAACCGTTGACAACGAGCAACTCGTTGTCAACCTATGAACGATATGAAAATTGGCTAACTACTAATGCGGGCATGGCAGGCTGCACGTAAACGAAACAGCCAAAATGCCCCCCGCCCCCCATTTTGAGCAGGCTATCGGCTGTACAAAGCACCATTTAATTAGGGAAAATATGGGGAAATGTCCTTACCGACTAATAATACTACTTTGAGTTAACATTTGAAACAATTGATGGCAACCGTAATCTTTGGAAAACGGCTGGATGACTTTAGATTCACAACGGAGGTACTCACAGACACAGAACGTTACATCCAAGATGGCTGCAGTGCGAGAGAGAACTTGTCACGTCCCTTACTAGCGGATATCCGGTTTGGAACACAATTTTCCTTTTCCAGGTTACTCTGAGAATGCAGAGAAGAAATCCATCCATCGATTTTCTTTAACGCTTATCCTCACGAGGATCGCGGGCAAAAGAAATACATTGACGTTAAAATAAATTCAGTGTATTTATATTTTCTGAAACAAGTGACACATAACATTTTACAAGTAATCATGTAAATGAAATAAAATAAGCAGCTGTTGTTTTAAACGGCCCAAACAAAGAGTCACATTCCAATATTTATATTTTTAAAGCATTTAATTGTTTTTAGTCTGTAAATCATATCACTTTGATTGTAGTTGGTGAGCAAGTAGTCGCGGCCATGTTGGGAAGGGCGACGTTCCCATAGAAAGCAAAGCATCCATCCATCCATTTTCTGAGCTGCTTCTCCTCACTTGGGTCGCGGGCGTGCTGGAGCCTATCCCAGCTGTCATCGGGCAGGAGGCGGGGTACACCCTGAACTGGTTGCCAGCCAATCGCAGGGACCATACAAACAAACAACCATTCGCACTCACAGTCACACCTACGGGGAATTTAGAGTCTCCAATTAATGCATGTCTTTGGGATGTGGGAGGAAACCGGAGTGCCCGGAGAAAACCCACGCAGGCACGGGGAGAACATGCAAACTCCACACAGGTGGGGCCGGGGTCCTCAGAACTGTGAGGCGGACGCTCTAACCAGTCGTCCACCGTGCCACCGAAAGCAAAGCATCGACACTGAAATTAGGTTGTAACTTGCTTATTCCCCATTCGTGTTACTGTATTGTCAACTCCAAAGCGTATGCTAAAAATAAATAAATCAATCTAAAATAATAATATTTTTTAATAATAATAATAATAATAAAACCAGCTCACGGTGTACCCCGCCTCCTGCCCAATGATAGCTGGGATAGGCTCCAGCACTCCCGCGACCCTTGTGAGGATAAGTGGCTCAGAAAATGGATGGATGGACAGCATCGTTAGTCTTTTGCTTTTCTTGTCGTACGCACACGTGGAATATGCGCTGACTTCAACCTCCCTAGTTTTGCGACGCAGTCGGCACAGAACTCAAAATGGGCATGTCATATTTACCAATACATATCTGTGTGTATGCATTTATACAAAGGCTTACCATGAAGCATGATGGTGGGCACATGTTGATTTGGGGCTGTTTTTCTTCAGCTTTTTTGTTTTGTTTTTGTTTAAGCGGAAGGAATACAAAACATACAAGTTCAATTGCCAGGGCGTGAAATACAAATACAGGAAGACAATCAGTCTCATTACAGAAATAAATTATTTTGAGCACATAACTTCAAAGTTGTATGTGCTTTCACATTCGTGGATTGTCTAATTGACCTAATATATTGTTTGACTTCATTTTCAAAAATGCAAAATGGTGGTTTTTGATTAGTGTATCGACGTTTATGCATATGCAATTTAGCCAATAGCATAATGAGATTAATAATATGATTGTTTTTTTGCACGCAGGTGCAGAGTTAATGAAGCCAAACAATATATGCTTAAAGCAAAGAGAAAGATTTGGTTCTATACAGCATACTATCAAATTATAAATACATAATTGGGCAGAGTGTGGGGAGTTGCAAAATAAATGAAAAATATTTTCAGGCGATCTTTCACAAAAACAGCAGTTAGTATCAATGTCTTTTATGAACCATTGTAGAACATTTTTACATGGGTAAATCCTATGAATTATTTGAAATGATACTTCTTTTACTTTATTGTTAATAAAATATTTTGCAGGTAAATAAAAAAAAAATTCCGGTCAAGATTATCAACAAGATTATTTCAATAATAAACTACATATGGAATAGATGCAACATCTTTTTGAAATAATGTGCGTAAATTACGATTACTGTTGCGTCTTAAAGAGAAACAAATCTCAGCAATTTCAGTTTTGAATGGATCAATAAATATTTCTAAGCTAGGGTTCCGACATGCCAAACTTTTAAAAAGCATAACAACTCCAGTAGAGATATAATTTATAACAATCTTAAATTCACAAAGAGAAATAGTTCCATATTTCAAAATAAATGGTTGGTATGTTAAAAGTGAGCCATTTGAGTAACAATTGACCCACCAAAAGAATTTTATTAGAAAACCAGTCAGGGTAAAATAAGAATTTGTTTATTTTTTTTCACACAAGGTCTCTTGTAGATCTGTTGGTAAAGCGAACTATAGACATCCTGGGCCTGTTTGAAGCCTCTGGGTAACTTCCTAGGCGATGGACTATATCAATGTCATTTGTCATTTTTTGCTGAGAGGTAGGTCCCACAGCACAGCAGATGTTGACAACCGTGGATTTAATATCTTCTAAATTTCCTTCAGGGACACTATGAAGTCTGAGGTTCCATCTTCGGCCGTACCTTTCAGCTTCATTAAGCTTGAGCTGCAAATCTGCTATTTGTTTGTCATGCTTTTCATGAGTAGTTTTGACCACTTTCACATTCACTTAGATAACTCAACCTCTGCAAGGGCAAAATCAACAGACTTTTTCAAGGCCTCAATTCCCACTGCATTCCATTTCTGGTGATCATGCCCTCCAAGTTATCGGCTCTGTCATTAATTGCAGCAAGAATGTTACTCTGTAAGTCTGCTCAGGACATCTCTGCTTTCTTTTTTTTCTTCGTTTTGGTTTCACCGTGTCAGGAGCAAACTGTGGCATATGGTCGGCATTTCGGCTGCAAGTATCAGACCCAGAGACTGCATAATTGTGATCCGCAGAGGTAACGGCCATTGAAATAGTAGCTGAGCAGCTCTCTTGCGTCATTTCAGCATTTAAGGGTGCTCCAAAAATCATACCTTCTTTGCACACAGGAATTCCTTTATCTTTTCGTTTTTTACCTTGTTTGTTTGGCATCATGCAGTTAGAAAGTGACGCTCCACAATCACAATTACCAGCATACTTTACTTATTTTTAGCTTAGCTCTGTAAAGTTGGCTACCTTAAAAATAAATAATTGGGTTGATTTTAGGTAGAAGACCGGAGCGTAAATTACATTGAGATTGTTAATGTATGTTTATGGTATCGTATAGAGTCAGAAAAGGGATGGTAAGGGATAGAAATGTAAAAGATTGCTCAGCCATGAAAACCTTCGTCCGTCTTGGTCGCCACCTTGCCCGATCCAAATAGTTTTTCTTCAGATGGAACTGGAGCCTCCCTTACGCTGACGTCACACATCGCTCGATAACCCACAATGCTCAGTCTCCGGCCGCCATTATTGGGGGTATGTTGGGGCCAAGATTCAAGCCAGAGGTGGTCCTGGACCAAATGGCACCCTGTGCAACAACCATAAATTCACATTTACCCATATCAGAGACAGCCACTGCTTCTAGCAAACAGCATTATCATTCAAAGTCATATACGCTTTCTGATTATGTCTCATCTCAATACTAAGGTTCATGTTGAATGTAAAGGTTATATTGACACCCTAGAAACTGTTGTAAGGACAAGCGGTCGCAAGTTAGTCGGAGGGAAAGCTTGTACTGAAGGCAGGGTACAGTACGTGCGGCTTCACTCGTTGACATTCACGGTCAATCGGCTTACGCAATTCTTCACGCCCGTGCGTCACTGACCCGCACGGTCTAGAACGGAGGAAACCGAAAACAATTCAACAAAGTAAACCGCGTGTGCTGCCTCACGTTAAATGGCCACGACGAGACAAAAGAACTAAGTACTAGTTGCCCCGGCTCCTGTGGGAGACCAAGTGCTGGCCACGTGCAGCTGTACAGCGAGCCGCCCCTCAGGGCCAACACCGCCGCCGTGGAGGGACCGTAGTTAGAAGCTGGCAGGCACGTGAGACTAGCGTGAGGAGACGGGCGTCCATGTCCACCACCGCCATGGCTCTGTGGACCACAAATCCCACGTGGGCTTGTTACATACAACCTGAGATGGCTGGTTTACGGTCAGTAGAATGTCAAACTAGTCGACATATTTATAATAGAAGATCCTATTTAGAAATAACCTTCGCTTGGTACTGTGGTTTACAATGATTGCCAGTGTCACAAAGGATTTCTCTCTGACCAATTGGAGCAGCCGTAAACAGCACAATTGTTTACCATTATTACAGACACAATAGTGACAAGTATTGACTACTAGCCTCAGCTACCTCAGTGCATTTACAATCAGTCGATGGCACAAAATCTATTGTTTGTTTACAAATGCATATCCCCTCAGACATGGTGGTCGTTGCACACGGCACAAAAAGATGACGTTAAGCCTCCTATAGTCAAGGAGCAGATAATTATTACAGTTCCAAATACCAGTGTTCGTACAAAATCTTCAGGCTTCTGCTAGGAGACGGGGGACACCAGGAAGCTTGATACTGATTTAAAATTTGTTTGAATGTGACTGAGGAATTCTGCGTGTGCACACTTGTTACATTATCTCAGTTGTTTTTTTTCCATCTTCCCTGTCGAAAATGTTTTAACAATTTAGTAGTACCAGGTTAGGTTACAAAATGGTGGAAAAAGTTGTGGCCTAATTTTTCTGTATCACAAAAACCTAGCAGTTGAACAGCGGTGTGTGCAATTTTTGTATCCACTGTATATACTGTAGGTAATAAGTAGAAGCGGCGCCTAAGTATTGATTAATCTAATGATGATTTCAATCTACCACTCACTTTATGGGTGTCTATACTTCATCTCAGATAACTTAAAATAATTTGAGAATTTTTAGCAGCTAAGATGCAATCATTTTTAAGCTTTCATGTGTAAAATGTGTAGGCTTCAAATAGCCTGCCCCTGCAGATCGTTTGCCATATACCTCCAACGTTTTCAACAGATATCAGATGGATAGCATGTATTTTTACAAACACCTGTACAACAGAAAAGTAGAAATCAAGCAACATAATGGGCCTCAAGAAAACAATTAAGGTTTAATCAGGAATGTGGGTGTATCGAGTACAGTTAAAGATATCAAAGCAGAATAATTAAGTCATCGTTTATCAGAGAATTGGCAACATCATAGAAGCTCCAAATGAAGATGGTTTGCATCATCATCTCAAAATTCCTTTTGAAGATCTGAAAAATAATGTATGACTTTAATACAATATTAAACACCAACATCTCTTTATTTTACAAAAACGAAACATACCACTCTTTCTGAGAAGTTCTCCTTTCCATGACTGAGAGACTCCATCTAAAAATGTATCAAAATACTTGACATATTTTGCCAGACTGGTTCTTTTATAATCTGTGAAAACATGGAAGTGTGCCTTCATTTGGTGTCTCAAAGGAAGTAAGAACTGAGCAACTCCAGGTTTGACATTGATCGACAAGGAATGGAAGGATTAGATTGTCTTTCATCGACTCGGTAAAACTACTTTTAGATTTCTATTAGATGTCAGAAAATACAAATATGGAAAATGTGTTTTCCCACATATTTAAAGAGCAATCTTTTTGACAACCTAACATTCTTTGTAACTTAAAAAAAAAGAAGAAACAGAATTATTTAAAAAAATTTCACACCATCAACAGTATTCTTAATGTTCAATTAATCGACTAATTAATTTGCCCACCCTGCTAATTATTTCGACACAAATAGTCTGTTATGTTTAATCTTTTAATACATCTGTGCAAATCAGATTACGCACCTGATTGTGTTGCACAGACACAAAGTAATAATTTGCATCAACATTTAAACTCTGCTAATACTGATTTCCAAAATGAATGGCTGGTATCAGTTTGTATCCAAAATGGGGTAAGCAAATGTGTGGTTGAGTTCCACATTATCTTCACTTTGTCCACAAAACACTGAATGACCCAAGGAAAAAGAAAAAAAAAAACAAACGCTTTTTTGACTTATATCACCTCTGATCTTTCGTTTCTCAGCAGTTTCTTCTTCATTGTCATCCTGTTCCTCCTCACCCACCTTGGCATGATCCAACTCACTGCAGATCAAACTACGAAGAGATTTAAACATCAACACCATAACTAATGATGACCATCGTAATGTTTTGGCCGAAAATGGCCCAAAGGGCATTTTTGGTCTTGGACCTAACAACTTTTGTCACCGAAATACAACATAATGTTTCAGCCGAAAATGGCGCAAAAAGGCATTTTTGTTTTTGGACCTAACGACGTTTGTCACCGAAATACAACGCCCAAAACAAGATGTTGTTATGATACAAGAAAAACCGCGGCCAGCGCACAGTCATGTTCAGTATATTGAAGGTTTAAAAAAAATAAAAAACAATCTTCTCAACCTTGAATAAAACACGGATTCAAATATTCTATATTGAGATTTTTATTTTTAACAATATAAGTACGGACAATCATTCCTGTTAATGTGTATTTAAAAACATTTACATTTTTAGCTTGGTCGGAGGGGGAGTGCTGGTGCACAGTGAAAAATAAAGAGGGTGCATAAATGTGGCCAGTCCTTTGAGGAAGAAAAAAAACATTTCTGCGACTTGCAAGCAGACACATGACACTCATCGTGGTCTCTTAACCAATCAGAGATGGTGAAGTTCGGGGACCCTTAGAATTTTATGGCTGCAACACGTTCCGAAAAAGCTGGGACAGGTGGTAAAAAAGACTGAGAAAGTTGAGGAATGCTCATCAAACACCTGTTTGGAACATCCCACAGGTGATGGAGAACAGGTGGGTGACATGATTGGGTATAAAAGGAGCTGCCCTGAATTGTTCAGTCATTCACAAGCAAAGATGGGGCAAGGTTCACCCCTTTGTAACAAGTTCCTCAATGTACAATTGCAAGGAATTTAGGGATTTCATCATCTACGGTCCATAATATCATCAAAAGGTTCAGAGAATAGGGGGAGAAATCACTGCATGTAAGCGGCAAGGCCGAAAACCAACATTGAATGCCTGTGACCTTCGATCCCTCAGGTGGCACTGCATCAAAAACCGACATCAATGTGTAAAGGATATCACCACATGGGCTCAGGAACACTTGAGAAAACCAATGTCAGTAAATACAGTTCGGCGCTATATCCGCAAGTGCAACTTGAAACTCTACTATGCAAAGCAAAAGCCATTTATCAACAACTTCCAGAAACGCCGCCGGCTTCTCTGGGCCCGAGCTCATCTAAAATGGACTGATGCAAAGTGGAAAAGTGTTCCGTGGCCCTACGAGTCCACATTTCAAATTTTTTGGGGAAATTGTGGACTTCATGTCCTCCGGGCCAAAGAGGAAAAGAACCATACGGACTGTTATGGACGCAAAGTTCAAAAGTCAGCATCTGTGATGGTATGGGCCTGTGTTAATGCTAATCGCATTGGTAACTTACACATCTGTGAAGGCACCCATTAATGCTGAAAGGTACATACAGGTTTTGGAGAAACATATGCTGCCATCCAAACAACGTCTTTTTCATGGACGCCCCTACTTATTTCAGCAAGACAATGCCAAACCACATTCTGCACATGTTATAACAGGCTTCGTAGTAAAAGAGTGCAGGTACTAGACTGGCCTGCCTGCACCTGTCTCCCATTGAAAATGTGTGGCGCATTATGAAGCGTAAAATATGACAACGGAGACCCCAGACTGTTGAACAACTGAAGCTCTACATCAAGCAAGAATGGGAAAGAATTCTACCTACAGAGCTTCAACAATTAGTGTCCTCAGTTCCCAAACGTTTATTGAATGTTGTTAAAAGAAAAGGTGATGTAACACAGTGGTAAACATGACCCTGTCCCAGCTTTTTTGGAACGTGTTGCAGCCATAAAATTCTAAGTTAATGATTATTTGCTGAAAACAATAAAGTTTATAAGTTTGAACATGAAGTATCTTGTCTTTGTAGTGTATTCAATTAAATATAGGTCGAACATGATTTGAAAATCATTGTATTCTGTTTTTATTTATGTTTAACACAACGTCCCAACTTCGTTGGAATTGGAGTTGTATGTATGTATGTATGTGTATATATATATATATATATATATATATATTCACACACAAACAAGTTCTATCTTCTTTTTAGCTCTAAATTTGATGATACAGCACACATATTAAACTACTCAAAATATGTATTGGCCCAATTCAGGTAACTTAATCATTATAAAGAATAATGAAAAAAAATTTTTTTTTAAAGGAATGGGTTTTTAACATAATACTGTGGAACCTCAATAGAACGGACTAATAGGGGCGGAGGGTCGTCCGATATAGCTGATTCTCCGTTACATTGAAGCATTTTTGAGGCCATATGCACCCCTATTAATGTACAGTACATAATTGTTTTGTAGGTTTTTTTTCGTGGCCTAAAACACCCAGTAAAGTACAAAATGATTGTAAATAACTATAACAAAAGGTTGCAAACGTTTGAAAGTTTCACATTTTATCCAGTTATTTATTTTTTTTGTCCTTTCGGCTGTTTGGTCAAGCAAAAAGGAAGATCTGTATCCTTTTTATGCCGCAAGTTATACTGTGTCACAGTGGACTTTCTAAGCTGCCACTGTTGTTTCTTTGTATTCTGATAGATATTTATTGAGAATTACAGTCATTCAGTCGAACAGAACAAAGTTTTTAAAGGGGAGAGAGAGTGAAAAGGTAACTAAATAAAATAGGAAAAGAAGACAAAAGACAAAGCACTAGCTGTAAACAAGATGAGGAAAGTAAAGCATTATAAACCTGCTACAATGACACGATGGATTTGAATGTTGTATGGGGCAGAAGTGCTTTACTGAGGGAAGGACAGGACAATGTAGAACAGGACAGGGGCACCTTGGTCATCATGGGCAGGTGCCCGGGAACCTAAACGCGCCCTGACGGACCTCCACCAGCAGCCTGAACAGGGGACGAAGGCGGACCCCAGCTGGCACCACCCCAGCACCCGCGGAACATGGGCCAATCCACCACCAATGTACGCCGAGAGGCCTGCCAAGTAATCCCCCCCACCGCCCTCTGCAAGTCCCTGGTTGGCAGCTCTACAGTCATAGCCATAAATGCAATTTTATCAATAATAGTAATTTCTTTCCTTTCTGGCCTTGGGTTCCTAATTTTTGGTTTTCAGTTCCAGTCAAGAATTTTCATTTTGGTGAATGACTAACCATAACATATCAATAATGGACACACAACACGAGATATGAAATTGTTGCTTACCTGATTGTGGGTACGTTGAAGGGATCAAACATATCCAGTTCTGTGAGGTCCATGGGAACAGAGATGCGCCCTGATCGTAGTTGAAAAAGAGACTTCGTCACATTGAGAAATCTCATCATTACGAGAGGAAACCTCCCCACATCTACTGTACCTGTTTTAGGATGGACACTGAAGGGGCTCTTTAGCAAATGGTTCACCCCTTTACTGACATTCACATCGAGTCGTGGGTAACAATACTGCAACATGATTTCTTTCTCAAAGTGCTGGCCCTTCTTGGCAGCCCCCTAGGAAGAAAAATTATGTCATTAATGTTATTAAGAAAAGTGCAATTATTTAACACAAAGAGAATCACCAACCTGTTTCCTACTGGCTTGTTCAATGATGAGTTGCCATCTATTCTCCGGGTTCCTCTCATTTTTGAAGTCTTGTTGTAACTCTTTTCGAACATGTAGACCCGAGTTAAGGGTCAGTCATTTTCACATGTAACTATGGGGGGGAAAAAAAAGGTACAGATTTGACACACACAGTGAAAAGGATATCTTCAGGCACAAGGGCCAGCACTTGTTCTACAGACTCCTTGCGGCCCAATATGTCCTGTTCCTGCAGTGCATATGTGGAAAAGTATCTCTCAACCACTGTCAGAGATTCTCTGTTGAAAGTAAAAATATAGACTCAGATGGGGGAAAAAAACTGTTAAATTTAGATAGGGGCAAATATCAAAACAGCATATTCATACCTAATAAAGGGATGAATTGGCTCTGTCAGCACCACTTTCTTTACAGTCTCCTCACCACCCTGTGAAATTACAAACCGGAGATAAAAAATGACTTAAATTTTAGAATGAGTCTCACATAATTACCAAATCTAGAACTCAGGAAGCTTCAACTTCTCGTCAATATAGCTTGCAGATTGCAGTATGTTTTAGTATGAGTTACAACGCTGTTACCTTGACCAAACTGAGGTATTCTGCCACTGCGGATCGAGCAGATACCGAAAGCGTCCTGGCAACTTCATCACACACCCAACAATGAACCCCTCTTCTGCCAGAATAGACCCACAGGAGGTGCTGGAAGCCAAAGTCCTCTAGAATATTGCATACAAAAATTATTAAATCAAAGTCAATATTCTTCAATGATATGTAAGAGGCATATTAACAAACAATGACATACCTCGAAGAGCTCGGTCCAGGATTCGTATTGCGATGATCATCAAAGTCCAGCACTTGGAACAAATGTCTGCAGCACTGTAATCAAAGTTTGTGTGATGGTCAGTCAGGACGACTCAAACCATAACCAACGGGAGTAAAATACATCGAATGATCCGATGACCTGCAACAGCTTCTGACGTCATCATAATCGGTCATGTCAATATCAAAAACCAGCTCTTTCTCCAGAGCTTGGAAGGTTCCAGACTTCACCGTGTTATGCTGACTGGGCTGTGAACAAAAAGCAACAAAGACAACAAATGTTAAAACGGAGTGACACTGACCTGCAGGTTTGTGCTGTCATACTCGGTGACTATAGACCGCTCCAATGTCAACTTTGTAAGGGTTCATCTTCTGGATTTCTTTCTCCAGTTCGTTCTGCGTGGTAAAAGACTGGTAGCGGACGTAGATGTCGTCTTTGAGGGTGAAGGAGAACTCGCGGTTCTGAAAATAGTTTTTCTGCACTGATTTTGCAGATGAGGAAGAAAATACATAAAGGTGCAATTTCATCCGACAAGATAAGCCTTTACATGATCATCAACAGGCAAGTACAAACAAACACACACACAGAGAGAGAGAGAGAGAGAGAGAGAGAGAGAGAGAGAGAGAGAGAGAGAGAAAAAAAAGGCTACATAGGCACTCACCTCCTCCATAGTTGAGCCAGCGGTAATACTGTGAGAAAGGAAAAAGTCGTCGGTAGTAAAGCGGCAGTAAATCCGGTAGACTCGCTGGGTCATAATTTAATGAGGATGATGACGCTGACGGCATTTCGCTATATATTCAGGACACTAATAGCGCCGTTAAATTGCGATTAATGTATCAGATTGACTAGTTACACTCCAACTCCACGTAGGTTAACAACTACTCTGTGTGTTGTTTTGCGACGAACATAGCGCGGGAAAATGCTTCAGTGCCGCACAAGAGCCAATGACAATAGAGTGGACTTATGACGTAACCGGAAGTCGGAAATGCGTGCTTGCGACATCGATGTAAATTCTAACAGAATTTAAGGTAAAACTTCACCATGTTATTACAAGCCTACTATTAATATATTTGAAATGCTACCTTTTTGCTTTGAGATAGACGAAGTTTGTTATGTAAAAGAGGTACCAAAGTGCACTATGGGTAGCGGAAGCTTTTGATTTATGGGACATGTAGTACCACCAGGCAGCCTGTAGTTTAGACAATGAAATTATTTTAGATCACTGTATACGATGTAATATACAATAGAATTAAACTAATTTACTTTAATATATTTTCAAAGTCTAACCAGAAACACCCAGGTTGTAGATGTATGTTGAGCTTTAAATACGGGACCATTCCATGTACAATTAATATTGTCCACCGAAGGAGGGCAGTAGAGGCCCATTTATTAAATGATTTCTTGGGTCGAGATGGCCCACTACAACAATTTATCACTGGATAAATGTACTGATAGTCTCATACTTAATACAGAATGCATAATTGGAAATTATATAGAGAAGTATTTGAAACGAAAAAGAAAATAAAAGCGCTGGAAAAACAGGGGTAGCTAAATGTCATCAATTAAATGTCACATGTATTTTCAACCCAGGATGCGGGGTCCAGATGGGAAGAGAAAGGAAATATGAACGCTTTTTTTGCCTGAACTAAATAAATATATCCAAAACAAAGAGAATGCAGCAGGAGAGATGCACCTCTGTCAAACTGCTATGCTTAAACTTGCAATAATAACAGCTTACTATTCACATGGTTGCACTATTGCCTTTTTCAAACCCCTTTAAATTCAGAGTCAAATGTACTCCTTTTCTCATTCTCTATTTATATTAGATAAGGAATGTGAGGATTGCTTCTTCTTCTGGTGCAATCTATACTGTAGAATGGGAAAAAAAGGGGGGGGGGGTATATAAAATGAATTATTCATGAAAATTACCTAGCATTTTTCCTGCTCAGGAAGGTTCAAATTTGCATGACAGTATCTTTTTAAGCTTTCGCTTGAATAATGTAAACGTATTTGGCTCCATGGCTGAAGGATGTGGTGACTTTTTGAGTGAGAAATTATCTGAATTTGGCCATTTGTTTGTTGTTAATCATATGTTAACAACTGGAAACAATATTAATAAAACATGACCTCTGAAATGTGAGTCATTTTCTTTATTTGAACTCATCATGCATGTAGATAGGTACAGTGGACAGTCTCACACTCACGCACAAACACGGTTCCAGACAAAAGTATATGATCATGACCACCCAATAAGGTGGTAAGGTTTGCCCTAAATTAACAGCATTAGTAATTATTCATATATTTTCTGGAACCAGTATGTTGAATTGATTAAACCAAGATTAAATTTTTAATGCTAAACTATAAATATAATTGTCATCCATTATTTTTTTTCTTTCAATTTAGGGTTTTTCCACCAAAAATGGGAAACGTTTCACAAATGCCAAATTGTAGTTATTTGCATACGTTCCTGAACAGAAACAGGTTTTAGTGGTTCGATATTATGCTTGATTACTTTCTGACTTCTTACAGAAGCCCACTGAGCTAACTCAAATTTAGTTCAGGAAAAAAAATGCATTCATTAGAAAATTCCTTGTTGCTGTTCAAAAGCTGCACGAGCTCACTAAAATAAAAATAAAAAAGACCACATAAAAGCACTTCATGATGCTTGAGTGTCTCTTTATGACACGCGGTCTCATAAATTTCTTAAGCACTGAACATGTGTAAATGCGAGCATTTTATAAAGCATGTTAGGTAGGACAAGGTACCACTGAGTTGTGTTTGATAAATGTAGGTTATATACTGTCATCAGCTACGGAGCAAGTTGACTATGCAGCACAGTCAGTCAACATACTGACACACGTGTTTAAGGGGCAATTATGAAGTCTCTGGTATGTCATGTATGTCACATAGGCTCAGACTGCTGTGTCCCTTAATTGGCAAAACATTGGTGACTTGCAGGTTGCATGTCTTCTCTCTATATGTATACAGTGGAAAAATAGAATTAGAATGAACAATACACTATGTCAGTACCTCATTTCTCACAGCACCAAGCAGCATGAGATTGATGTCAACCTATCACAGATGCCCTATATACATGAATGGCACCAAAAAGCCAACAGCCTCTGTGACAGCTGAACGCTCATTGCAAATAATGTTGAGCTCAACTCATCGTGCTCTACTTTCTCAAAATGGTTATCGCTTTAATTTTCTCTAATAGTCTACTTCAGATTGATGGAGCCATCTGTCATCTATTTTGGGTTAGCAAGACAGCACTAGGCCTCGTTTGCCCTATTTGAGCAGCAGTCGCATTGTACTTGTTTTATAATCACATGGCATCAGGTCACCGATATGACAATTGGGAAACATCCAACATCCAATTCTACACAACGACACATCGCACAAATTAGGCAGTGCAAATTTGGTCCTTACATGAACCGCAGCCTCTGACCTTTGAACGGAAGTACAACAAGGCTTTGGAGTCATAAAACGAAACCATTTGTTAGTATGCTACCTGCCCGTGACCGGCCACAGTACAGTGAAACAGTTGTATGTTTCACTGTATTTTGTCTTGCTCTTGGAACTGATATTGTGTTCATTTGTATAGTTAGTTTCAGAGTGTTTGATGACTGCACACAGTGCCTGATGGTACCAAGGTGCAAATAAAGTGAAGCACCCATCTGACAACGGCTCGCCTATTTTCATTGAGCTGTCGGAGATCACAATTCGATCAAGATGTCATTGGGATGTGTGTATCCAACTTAATGTGTGTATCCCACTTAAAATGTTAATTCACTTGTGAAGTTGAAATCAGTCAGGAATGATTTGTGTTATCTTTTGCTCAGTGCTGTTGGAAGAGAAACTGTAACAAACAGTACATGTACATGTGTGTGAATTCAGGCAACATGTTCTGAATTTTAAAAAGGTGGTCCCATGAAATAGGAGTTACAGTACATGCCGCTTAAAAATGTTTCACTCAAGCACTTCATTTGTCGCAACCTGCCTATAGTTTTCTTCATGTTAGATCTAATGGATTGATGAATGTGGAAATCCTAACCCTGAACAATGGGAGAGTCGATAAATCTCATGCCCGACGCTCCTCCTGCTCGCGCTTTGCGCCCATTGGCTGGCGTCACAATATAAAAGTCCCGCAGTGGTCCGCTTATGTGATCACCGAGCACCAGCCCGAAAAGAGACCCCCAAGCGACCACCGCGTGGACTCAAAAAATAGTCTGCCGTCATTTGTACGTCTCTGATCTAATTGTCGCATCATTGATCCCCAGCATGAAGGAGAGACGCCTCCCGCAGCCCTTTGTAGCGCGCTGCAAATTAGTGCTGGTTGGAGATGTCCAATGCGGTAAAACGGCCATGCTTCAAGTCTTGGCCAAGGACTGCTACCCGGAGGTAAGAGATTTCTTTCTGCACCACCATGCCATCATCAGCATCAGCAACGTCAGTATCGGCATCTGACTACTAATCACGATCAGAGCTGGAAATATGTATTTCTGATAGATTCAAAACACACCAACACCATCTCGCCATCGTACACATTATGTGTATTATGTAAGTGCAATGTCAAAACCGGGCGTATATGCAAATTAGCAATTGTACTTGTTCTGTGTATCTCCGTCACATATGCCTCCTAATGAGTGGACAGTCGACATTTATCAAAAACGCTGCCTTTACAAAGACAATAATGCCCAGTTTTGATTAAGAATGTAAGAGAGGAATTAAATTAACAATGAACACGATTATTATTATTATGGTAGTACTCCACGGGTAGAATGGCAATGTATCATACAAGACCCGCTTCTAATATTTTGACACATGCAGCTTAATTAGACAGTTATAGAAATACCTAGAAGACTGGCAATACAAATCAGCTATGATGTATTGGAAGCTGTCAAATTGTTAATCATGTCTGATATGACACCAGAGGTAATATTGGAATACAATCATTTAAAGACTTACATAAAAGTATCCTCTTCCTCTAGACGTACGTCCCGACTGTGTTTGAGAACTACACTGCCTCCATGGAGCTTGATGGCCAGCGTGTTGAGCTCAGTCTTTGGGACACATCAGGTAAGAATTTAGCACTGACATGGCTCTCTCCCTTTTCTTCATAAAATCAGATTCGCCACCCCTGAGACCGTTTGTGTTTCAGCCTGAGCATTCACTTGGCTAATTTCCATAGTCATTGTTGCTTTTTTATGTGGAAGAAGTCATTTTACCTTCCTATGGAGACAGATTGCCCGCAGACACAAATGAGGTCTTTAAATTAAGATGAAGGCCATCCATCCGTTTTCCGAACCGCTTATCCTCACTAGAGCATGCTGGAGCCTATCCCAGCTGACTCAGGGCGAAAGGAGCGGTAAACCCTGAACTGGTCGCCAGCCAATTGCAGGGCACATACAGTGGGGGAAAAAAGTATTGAGTCAACCACCAATTGTGCAAGTTCTCCTGCTTAAAAAGATGAGAGAGGCCTGTAATTTTCATCATAGGTATACATCACCTAAGAGAGAAAAAAAATGAGGGGAAAAAAACAATCCAAAAAACATATTGTCTGATTTTTAAATAATTTATTAGCAAATTTTGGTGGAAAATAAGTATTTGGTCAATAACAAAAGTACATATCAATACTTTGTTATATACACTTTGTTGGCAATAACAGAGGTCAAACGTTTTCTGTAATTCTTCCCAAGGTTTTCACACACTGTTGCTGGTATTTTGGCCCATTCCTCCATGCAGAGCTCCTCTAGAGCAGCGATGTTTTGGGGCTGTCGCTGGGCAACGCAGACTTTCAACTCCCTCCAAAGGTTTCTATGGGGTTGAGATCTGGAGACTGGCTTGGCCACTCCAGGACCTTGAAATGCTTCTTACGAAGCCACTCCTTCGTTCTCCGGGCGGTGTGTTTGGGATCATTGTCATGCTGAAAGACCTAGCCACGTTTCATCTTCAATGCCCTTGCTGATGGAAGGAGGTTTTCACTCAAAATCTCATGGTACATGGCCCCATTCATTCTTTCCTTTACACGGATCAGTCGTCCTGGTCCCTTTGCAGAAAAACAGCCACACAGCATGACGTTTCCCCCCCCATGCTTCACAGTAGGTATGGTGTTCTTCGGATGCAACTCAGCATTCTTTGGCCTCCAATCACGACAAGTTGAGTTTTTACCAAAAACTTCTATTTTGGTTTCATCTGACCATATGACATTCTCCCAATCCTCTTCTGTATCATCCAAATGCTCTCTAGAAAACTTCAGACGGGCCTGGACATGTACTGGCTTTAGCAGGGGGGCACGTCTGGCACTGCAGGATTTCAGTCCGTGGCGGCGTAGTGTGTTACTGATGGTAGCCTTTGTTACTTTGGTCCCAGCTCTCTGCAGATCACCCCCCCCCCCCACACACACACACACACACACACATATATATATATATATATATATATATATATATGTATATATATGTATATATATGTATATATATACACACACACACACATTTGGGCTCCAGCTCACCCACGGATGGACTTGTAAATATGCAGAGATGTAGCTACAGTTGAAAGTGATAATGAGTTAGATATTGGTCAGTCTTGGATGGAATATGGATGGGCATTTCACTTAAGGGAAATTAGGAATTGATTCATTTTAATCGAGTAAAGTTTTTATCAAGGTATGGGCAAAACACACTCTGAATGTTCTAAACTACTGTTTTCATGCCAGTGTCATATTGAGCAGAGGAGGTGCTGTCGCGTTGATGTGTCTCTGTTACCCATACAGTAGTTGAGGTCATGTCCTTCTTGAGATAACTACTATATCAACTGTGCTTCTTTTGGCTGAATTGTTTCAAGGCATGATTAATCAACAATTATTTTTCATACAATCATCAAAATTCTCAACAATCTATACATTTATGACTATCCCTAGTTCAGAGATATTCAGAACAAAACAGTTATCCATCCATCCATCCATCCATCCATTTGCTGTACAACTCATCCTCACGAGGGCCGCGGGCGTGCTGGAGCCTATCCCAGCTATCTTCGGGAAAGATGCGGGGTACACCCTGAACTGGTCGACAGCCAATCACAGGGCACATACAAAGAAACAACCATTCACACTCACATTCACACCTACGGGCAATTTAGAGTCTTTCATCAACCTACTATGCATGTTTTTAGGATGTGGGAGGAAACCGGAGGCACGGGGAGAACATGCAAACTCAACACAGGCGGGGCCGGGATTTGAACCCCGGTCTTCAGAACTGTGAGGTAGATGTGCTAACCAGTCGTCCACCGTGCCGCTCAGTTATCCCCATTTTATTATTATTATTATTATTATTAATTATAAAATAATAATAATAATAATAATAATAATAATAATAGTTATTATTATTATTATTATTAGTAGTAGTAGTAGTAGTAATTTGAGCTTTTGGAGCTTTCATTTGTGGCCCCTTTGTATGCTGAAAAATGCAGTGCATGGTACGCTAACATAATGAAAAGTGTTATGTAAATAAGATCAGTAAGGTAAAATCCGTCCACTCCCTTATGGATTTCTTTCATAACAGCATCGACTGCGGCACTGTGCATGGAGGAGGTTGACCTGTGCCAGTTGGCTTGCGGAAGGCTTGTTTGACTGGGGAGAGAGGGTTGACTGGGCCATGCAGGGGGTGTGTGTGTGTGTGTGCGTGCATGTGCGTGTGTATGTGTCGTATCCTATTATGAGAACAGAAGGCACAAGTGAGGGACAACAAATGCATGACCTCCTCGCTCCTTATGCTCTATGTGGCTGAATACTGTTTTTTGTGTTTATCTCCCACTGAGCAAAAACTTTCTGGACAGTTAACTTTACATAGGTGTTATTTACAGTGGCAACAAAGTTCCACTCACTATTTTCTACAGTACATTTTCTTTCCATAGATCTTCATTACTGACAGTAGAGATGTTCCTGTTTCTATTAGAAATCTGCATATGTTGCGGACTGGGAAAACTTGCTTGGGTCAACCAACAGGCCAATATGTTACATTTTTGCTTGATGTTACATTTTCAACATGAAGAGCCACTCATTCACTCTCTTTCTGTGGCAGTAGAGAGGGCACATTCAGTGAATTGGCTCATGTTTGCCCAATTAATGCTTGTCTTGTGTGTTTGGTTTGTACAGGCAGGCAGGGGGGCTTTAATGTGTAGGTGGGTCATGGTGGGTGTTAGACATTGTTCTCCTTTTTGATTTCGCTGCCTCCTCTTTCTCATGCTTTACGTCATTCCTTGGTTGTTATGTGAAGCTGAAGATACCGAAAGAGTTGTATAAGGTGTGTTACTTTATGTTGCAGTATCCAAATAAATTTTTGTTGTTGTTGATAAAAAAATATTACTTAGTAGATACAAAGTATCAATTTCTGATATACTGTATATGTCCTCATATTTCCAGGAAATATTGTGACATATGTTTACACGCCTCAGAAAAGTGTTGGAAAATTATTCATAGTGTTGGTGTGTGGGGCAGAGCTAAGACAATAGAGATCGGACATCCTGTCAGTCTGCTTTTAGCACAGGAACATTCCTGAGGCTCAAAATAGCTTCTAGATAGTTATCTGTCAGTCTATCATTCTGTCTAGCTATCTGATTCAACACTAGGTGGTTGTGGATGTTTAGTCATGATTGACACAACCTTTGTGAACAGCTTCTTTGTTGAATCAATGCATCTGGACTGTTCTTGTTTGTTGAAGACTGGATGACTGACAATCTACACACTCACAATGACGTATCCTCAAAGATGTAAGGGTTAGGGTCTAACCCTGACCTCATTTCGGAGGCATCTTAATCGGAATTTATTTGAGATCAGGCAGTGGACAGTTTTTTAATGCGTCGGAGTGGAGACACTATTGTCCTGTTGTATTGCATTGCATGCACAATGTAATAAATAAATACAGCATGTAAAATAGACAGCACCGATGTGAAATTTGTATCCTACTCTGCCTTTCAAGGTTCCCCATACTACAACAACGTTAGGCCCCTCTGCTACAGTGACTCAGATGCAGTACTCTTGTGCTTTGACATCAGCAGACCAGACACAGTAGACAGTGCTCTTAAGAAGGTAACCACTGCTAGACAGTGAATATGGAAGCTGTATATGATGACATGTTATCCATCATTGTTAATTTACTTCCATCTCTGTTTTGCAGTGGAAAGCAGAGATCCAGGACTTTTGCCCCTGCACACGGATCTTGCTCATTGGCTGCAAGACAGACCTGCGCACAGATGTGTGCACACGCATGGAGCTGTCCAATCAGAAACAGACGCCAATCTCCAACGAGCAGGTGTGTCCGAGTGCCCCTTTTTGTTTCTTTACTTAGATTCTGTATGGTGGAACTCAACAATCAATGTCACTTCCTCTTCACGGCAGGGTTGTTCCTGGGCCAAGCAGGTTGGCGCTGAGGCGTACCTGGAGTGCTCAGCCTTCACGTCAGAGAAGAGCATTCACAGTGTTTTCCGTGCGGCGGCCATGGCCTGCATGAACAAACCCCTGCCGACCGACAAGCCCAGCCCAGTTCGCCGCCTCTCCAAGAGACTCCTACACCTGCCCAGCAAGACAGAGCTCATCTCCTCCACTTTCAGCAAGGAGAAATCGAAGAGCTGCACCATCATGTGAATGCACAGTAGATGCACACGAGGACAAGTGAACTGCTGATGGTTCAGCACAGTGATGTGGATTTCTAATAGACTGGACACTCTTCACCCCAAACCCCCTGTCACGTGTCCCTATACTGTATGCACAGATCATTTGCTGCTGAGACAGATCAACAAGTCCAACTCCTTGCAAGGTTGCTGTAAGGGCAGTCATCCAAGATCTAAGTGGATTGGGTGAATGCTGCATTTAAACACATTACCTTAATTGTCACCCATTTGAAATTCTAATAGCAGTGCCGTAGCTATCCATCTGTCTGGGAGGCATCATCGGATACCTTATTAGGTACACCTGCACAATCTAGTATGTAGCAAAAATTAGAAACACTGATGAATATCGGTTACCTTAGTTCTCTCCTTGCATGCCTGCATGTGTGTGATCTGGTTCTGCGTGGTGTGCAACACAATACTATATATAATTTCCCTTTGAGGGATTATAATAAATATAGTTTTTTAATGGTTTTCTTTGCTGTTCATAAGATATACATAATGTAGTTTAGTTCGATACTAATATAATCACACATGATATATTGCAAAATGTGAAGAATTCACAGTCAGACAAAGTCATTCAACATGACCTTATAAAGGCATGGTTTTGTTAATACAACGCTTGTATTTGAGCTCATGTTGTGCAGGTGTAACTAATATGTAACTGACAAAGGTTAAATGCGTATTACTACTGCTTTTCCCCTGGAAATGATCTCAGTGTTGTCATTTTGCTATTTTCATGCCTACTCATGTGAATGGCACCATGGGCACAATGACCCAGAGTGTGAAAACACCCTAAAACAGCCTTGAAGGATTGATTACCTCGCTGTTCCTTTGCTGTTTTTCATTTGGATTAAAGCTGACAGTGGAGAAAGTAGCAGCAACAGCAAGGGTAGCAGAACTGAACGAATGCTCGTTTGCAAAAGCAGTGGGAGGATAAACTCAAGGGATGAGATGTGACTCAGCACTCACATGAGTGAGCCTTACAGTGTAGAGGCAGCATTAACTATAAGCCTTGATTTTATTGCTGAACGCAAGCACATCATCTCAAGACGCCTGCAATCCATAGCCCAGAAACATTCAATAAAACATTCCTTTTTACACAATCATAGTTTATTGTCATATGATCCTTGAAGAAAATTAGCCTGTAGCTGGTTATGCAACATTTTTCTGTGTTATGCAGAATGTCCCACTTTGCCTTGTTTGCGTTAACACAAATGTCATGAGGTGATGCTGATTAACAGGGGGGAGCAGAATCACTTAAATAGGCCGGTCCTGTTTGCAGAAAGTTTTTTCCCATCCTTTTGTTCATCACAATTTCCTTTTTTAAGTTCCCTTAAACACATTTGCAACAAAGATATATGGCTCTTTTTCCTTACTACTCGCTATCTTAAGTGTTTTCTCCAGCTGTTGCTGTTCTTATATTCACTTGAGACTTCTGGCATTAATGTCTGTTGACAGCGAAGCTAATGGAGGACTGGATGATTTGTAGGTCTTCACCAAGAAGACCAGAGTTGTCTGGTAATAGAGAACACTGGAATTTAACATGTTGCCTAGCAACATGTGCAGGGTTCCTGACTTGCACGGAGATGGAGGGATGATTCTGCGAGAGGGTGCCTCACCTTTCATTTGTAGCATTAGAGAGAAACCACGGCCAGGGTGACGTGGTCTGCTTTTAAAGACCCCAATTTTAAAGACACCAATCAGTAGCAAGCGAGAGAAGAATGTTGGAACAACTTCTCAAATGCACCTATGGCTCAACTCATGATGTTTAGTCATTTCTAGAGCATCCAGATTCCCAAGACAATATATCTGTTTGCTCCCCTGCTTGTTTCGTTTTGTACATAGCTTTCCTTGCCTGTTTAAAAGAACGTTTCAGTGAAGTTGACAATAATGGCTTAAATTATTGATTCAATTCTGTATTTGATATTGTCATAAACTATTTTTCATCTTCAAATCCTTATTTAAATAAAAATGTGAAGGAAAAAAAACATTTGGGGTCAATGTGTAATACTGTGTAAAATCACATTTTCTGCTCCGGTTTTAACATCAGCTTTATTGTATTCTTGAACCACTTTCTTTCACAAACAGTATCAAATTAGAGCAAAAATATTTGGGTAATCTAATTCAAGACACCAGACAGCGTTATCGATTTTGTCTCATGCAAAAGTGATAGTATATCCTTCTTCCCCGGGCAAGGTTACAGCATTTCATTTTACAATAAAGTCAATCGTGCCCGTGACCCGAGTGAGGATAAGATGATAAAGAAAAGATAAGAAAATGGATGGATGGATGAAGCCAGAGACATAGCCTAGTCCTCACTACTATTTTATGACTGAAAGGCCAACTCATTCCTATTAACCTCTGACTCTACGATGTACAATCAAACCAGTGTTAATTGAGTGCAGCCAGGTTTGTACTCATACTGTACAGTACAAACATCAAAACAAATTTCTGCCCCTTAGGGGCAATGTACCCTGCAATCAGATGAAGATGGTGTCAGTACAAGCCTATGGAAGTGATGCCACTGAAGCATGAGCACAGCCTTGGGGATCAACACTTCCCCCAATACACACATACACATTCAGTATGCATGTCCAATGCCACATGTACCTTATACATCCTTTTTCATGTATGATTTATTATGAAAACCTGTCACTTTGTATTGTATTTTTCATAAAATAAAGAGGACATGGTCAAATTGGGTTATGTTATTTGACCAGCTCAAGTGACATTGCACACTTGTTTTACCTCCAGTAAAGGTAATACCATGGAAGTCGAATGCCCCTGCCACCACCCACCTCCATGTCAAAATAAAAAAATGAAGCGTGTCTCTCCAGGCTGTTTTTGTAAAATATGCAACTTCTTCTCATTTACTAATTGGAAATTACATTTACATTAATCCTATACCACCATGTTATAACAAGCTTTTTTTTTGGATAAATGAATCGAGTATGAAACATTTTACAGTGATAGCAGCTTGCATATTGCAATATGTAGTCGTGTAAACTATATATATCAGTTGGACAACAAAGTTTCAATATTAAGAACTGGATATCTGGCAAAGTTGGCACTGGTATGTGTTAATGTGAAAAGACTCACCTCCCAGTCACATGCTGTAATATCTCCTTCTGCAAAACTGCACAAGGATGAGCGATGTCCTGGCTAGTACACTAAAGTCGCTGACTCGGGGTTGCCATGGCAATGACAGAGAAACTTTTCTCCTTTGTGCAGGCCAGTCAAAATGTACTATACAAAAAAATTGAAGAAGGTCCATCCATCCATTTTCTACCACTTATCCGAGGTTGGGTCGCGGGGGCAGTAGCTTTAGCAGGGACGCCCAGACTTCCCTCTCCCCAGTCACTTCATCCAGCTCTTCCCGGGGGGATCCCGAGGCGTTCCGAGGCCAACCGAAAGATATAGTCTCGCCACCATGTCCTGGGTTGTCCTCGGGGTCTCCTCCCGGTGGGATGTGCTCGGAACACCTCACCAGGGAGGCGTCCGAATCAGATGCCCCAGCCACCTCATCTGGCTCCTCTCGATGTGGAGGAGCAGTGACTCTACTCTGAGATCCTCCCGGATGACCGAGCTTCCCACGCTATCTCTAAGGGAGTGCCCGGACACCCTGCGGAGGAAACTCATTTCGGCCCCATGTATCCGGGATCTTTTTATTTCGGTCACGACCCACAGCTCGTGACCATAGGTGAGGGTAGGAACGTAGATTGACCGGTAAATTAAGAGCTTCGCCTTTCGGCTTAGCTCCTTCTTTACCACAACGGAACAATACAAAGTCCGCATCACTGCAGACGCAGCACCGATCCGCCTGTCGATCTCCCGTTCCATTCTTCCCTCACTCCTGAACAATACCCCAAGATACTTGAACTCCTCCACTTGGGGCTGGATCTCATCCCCGACCTGGAGAGGGCACGCCATCCTTTTCCGACTGAGTCTCAGATTTGGAGGTGCTGATTCTCATCCCAGCCGCTTCACACTCGGCTGCGAACTGCTCCAGTGAGAATTGGCGATCACGGCTTGATGAAGCCAACAGAACCACATCATCTGCAAAAAGCAGAGATGCAATACTGAGGCCACCAAACCGGACCCCCTCTACGCCTCGGCTGCGCCTTTAAATTCTGTCCATAAACGTTATGAACAGAATCGGTGACAAAGGGCAGCCTTGGCGCAGTCCAAACCTTACCGGGAACGAGTCCGACTTACTGCCAGATATGCGGACCAAACTCTGACTCCGGTCGTACAGGGACCGAACAGCCCGTGTCAGGGGGTTCGGTACCCCATACTCCCGAAGCACCCCCCAGCAGGCCTCCCCGAGGGACACGGTCGAACGCCTTCTCCAAGTCCACAAAACACATGTAGACTGGTTGAGCAAACTCCCATTTACCCTTGAGGACTCTGCCGAGGGTGTAGAGCTGGTCCACTGTTCGACTTCCCGATGGACCCTCCTCTCCAGCACCCCTGGATAGACCTTACCAGGGAGGCTGAGGAGTGTGCTCCCCCGGTAGTTGGAACACACCCTCTGGTCCCCTTTCTTAAAAAGGGGGACCTGATACGAATAGAGAGTGGCTGGATCCAAGAGCAGTCGGAGGCAGATGTGAAAGGATGAATAGTTTATTGATGAAAGGTAATGGCGATGGTCCTAGGTGGGTTGGCAGGCGGCGGTATGGACAGGTGGAAGGTAGTGGTGAGGAGAGGCGGCTGGCTTGGCGGCAGGAATTACGGGGATCAGGAACATGGGGGGAAAACACACTGGAACAAGGAGACACAGGAGTCAAAAAGCGAACGAGGACTAGGGTGACTTACGTGAGGTAAATGGGCCGTGGTACCACTGAAAGTAACTGCAATACTTCGGCGAGGATTTCCTGGAACAGACAGGTTTATATACTGGTGGTGATAAGGCTTTGTCATCATTGTGAATTCCTCACTGGCATGAAAAGGTAATAATTAGACAATTTCAGCTTCCATTCGTATAAGCATTGCTTTAGTTAGCTCATGTTTAGGACGTTCAAGAATACAGCCGCAGTGCAATATGTCTGTGTTTGTGGTTAATACTATGTAAAAATCCCCACACATGAACTCTTATTACTCAATAATGCCGCAAGGTACATTTATAATAACCCAAAGATTGTTGAGCCTCAATTTTCTGCCTCCTTTATTTTCTTACGTTACGTTTATTTTCTAACTGTCTGCCTCGACTCTCTTTATTGCATATGCTTTGTTCTTCCTTTAATTTGCATTAAATTTTATCAGGACCTCAACCACAGTCTGCCCTCCAAACTTCATGGATGTAGTGGCTGAACATTCCTCAGCTATCACACTCAGGATACAGTGGTGACTCGTGGCCTACTTATCCATTAGCACAACAGCAGGGTGATAACACTTGTGAGGATTACACGCTGACACGAGCGCTGATAAATGTCATCTTGTCTGTGCAAACATTGATTCTTCTTTTTCTGTTACCCTGCCACTCCCTCATGATACATACACGTGCGCATGCAGTGATATACACATTTTATTAGACCACCGGTCATAAAATTGAGAAAACACAGTGCTTTAATGGAGACTCATTTTCAATCAACTCTTGATACTATTTTGAATAGGAATGAGGAATTTCAAGAATTCATATTCATCCTTCCATCCATCCATTTTCCGATCCACCCTGCCCAATGCAGGTGAATTTCAGCATTAGTGGGTAACACTGCCACTCCCACTAGCACTTTTGGCGGATTTAATTTCGATTGGGAACACCACCCCTTGACAAACTTACAATGATAAAATTATTATTAAATTTAATATGATATGATGACGCTATAGGACCTTTAATATTAGAGCATACTTCCAAAGTAAGTCACTGATGATGCATATATGTCAAACTCAGGCCCGGGGGAGCAATTTTGGCCCACGATGTAATTATATTTGGCCCGCAAGACCTTATGTGTATTAGAATCACTTTTTTATTGTCATGAACATGCATGCATGCACACGAAATTTGTTCTCTGTATTTAACCCATCACAGTGAACACATAGACATGTTAGTGGAACACACTGGAGCAGGGGGCAGCTGAAGTGCCCGGGGAGCATTTCAGGGTATCAACTGAATAAAATATTTTAATTTTTTATTTATTTTTTGTTTATTTTGAAGAAAACTTTGGTATCCTTATGTCTGTTTTGTTTCAGGTCTATGACCTGTGTCTATTTGTTCAATAAACAAAAACAAATAGAAACACAAGTTTTGACAACGGGTGAACCTTTCGAAGGCTTAAAAATTAAAACATCCGGACAATGTTCGATTTTTGTCTAATCCGATTTCAGCCTCTATAGGCTGTCATGTCAATCTAATCTGCCAAGAGCCTTCAGAATCAGTAGTGCTAGTCGATGTAACTTTAATTATATTAGCAATGGAACAGTTCTTCAACAAATCAGGTTTCAAGTTGGTTTGAGAGGTCCGGCTAGCTGACCTACAATAAAGTCAGCATTTTTCCATCCTGTCATACTGTATGTTGGTCAGAGCAAGCCAAGTTCGACTAGCAAAACAAGTCTGTAGCAATTTGCATCCAATAATACGTTTGATAATCAATATCTTAAGTGATGTGATGTACTTCATTTTTAATTGTTTTAAGTTTTTGTCATGTTATTAAGCTACGTAGCACGATGGCACAGTTGTGTGTTGTTATACAGTATTGCGTTTTTGTATTCCTGTGGTATTGTAGTTTCTATAATTGAGTCGTGATAGTGGTGGTATTAAGAGATTAATTAAGTATGGTTAGTCTCCACTGCAGGCCCAGGTACCAAATGTATGGCCTCCCAATGGTGAATTCATATTTACGATGCTGGAATAAAAGTGAATTACCCCACACAAGGGGGAACAAAACAATTTTTGTTCCTGCCACTCTAGTTTTTGTTGATGCTTTTATGTTGTTGTTGTTGTAGTTTTTTACTTGCATTTGCATGAAGGAAATATAAATTTTATGACGGCACTGCTGATTTATGGACACAATTACCACCATGTCCATAACATTTTCTTAGTATCAATCCATGCGTGAAAGTAGGTTTGTGCAGGCCAACAATGACACGTTTGGAACTGTCATGTTTGCAGTAAGCTAATGAACTGGCCAGAACAAGTGAGCTGTGCAGTCTTGACATTTAGATTTTCCTGGATGGATTCAAGCCGGCAGCAGAGACGGTGAGCTAGTCATGGATTGGAAACCTAAAGGAGAGATGACTTTTCACGGCATCTGTTTTCATCTAAAACCCCCTGAGAGTTAGGAGAAAATGGACGCCATGCTGCGTATCTCATGACCATGCACGAGCATCATCTATCAGACATGGCAGTGCGGACAAATAAAAACACTCAGATGAGGCCGTCTCTTATAAGAGAGATACAGCAGCAGAAAAGGCAAGCACAGGGGTTGATGGGGGTTTGCAATACTACGCTGCCTGCCTACTTATTAGCTATCTGCACTGACATGTAGATCACATTCCCTCATATCCCCTGCCAGCGCACGTACATACAACATAGTGAGCAGTGCCACAGCTGCAGTGAGATCATCATAACTCCTATGGGGATTATATATTGGGCTCAGCTGGGTAGAAAGAGAATCTCCAGAGTGTCATCATGTGGGTCAGAGCCACTATGATGCCTATCCACATGCTGTGCTCAACCATCAGTGTATGCCTGGATTCATTTGGGATGATGTTTATTTAATCAAAAAGGCACGCAAAGTCGATTTCGAATCAGTCAATTACTTCCAAATCAGTCAGTTAATTCCATCCACTAATGTTTTAGATTATGCAGCATTGCGACTCTAAGCTTGTGCATGTATTGTGTTTTAATATGCCAGTGAGACACACAGACAACATAAACCTTAGCCATTCTTAACCATGAACCCAGATGCTTATATTATTATTAAGCAGATGGCTTCTGCTGTGATAGCCTTTTTATTATTCTTTCTCTCACCATTAGTTCAGTTCTGTGTGTGCACTATTCTGCAGCATGCGGCATTCATGCACACATGTGAAGTGGTGTATGAATGTGTGTCAAACGCGCTGTGTATAATAAGCAGTTTATGTCATCTGCTGTGTATATTTCCTCACTCTCCAGTGCAGTGGGGTAAGTGAGGCATGTTTGTGAACAGTTTGATAATACTGCAAAACTAAGACCCCTGATGTGCCTGCAAGTGGTGAATAGTTCTCACTGATACCTACATCCCTGCACCCCCCCCCCTCCCACACACACACACTGTTCACCTTCACAAAACGAACCCTCCTCATACAGATGCACACACTTTGATGTTCCTGTGCCCAGTTTGGCACACCCAGAGGGCATGTCAAGAGTGAGTGCTCTTCCAGCGTTTTAATTAGACAGCCATGCTTGGCATCAGGGAGTATTGGGGGAAGGGGAGGTAAAGCTGGGGCACAAGCAGTGCCTGAATTGGGGGTGGACCATGGTTAGGCTTTGTGCCATCCCGTCATGTACCTTCAGCTAAATCTTGTTAAATGTTTCCTGATGCATGGCATATTTTCCATGTTACATCTGCATAGAGATGACCTCAGATGGCATGATTTTTTTAAACCCCATTTCAACTGTTATCAACACTCCACTGTTTGGGATATGAATTAAGCAATAAGTCAACATTACACAAAACCAACAAAATGCATACGGACCTGAATAATCATTAATTAACTGAAAATGTTACAACCAAAACGTGAACAACAATGAATGCAGATTTCAAAAGTTCAGAAATGTTACACGGCATCTGATTAGACATTCGCTCATACTCAGTTATGTATTTAGATTTTTGTTATGCTTTGAATGCTGTTGTATGTCTCTGTACACACGCAGACTAAATTGTTGGTACCCTAAGTAAGGTGCCTGACAGAGGTCTGCCAAATAACCCCGTTCTACATTTCTTCTTAAGAAAAACATGAATGTTTGTTTTTCAGATATAATCATCTGCGGATTTTTTATGTTTCTTGATGCTCTGAGTTGGGATTACTTCAATGTTTTCATGATGCAATGTGCTCTGGTGTTTGGAACATTTCTATTCATCTGTGTGCTTGTGATCTCCTCACCTTTGATCCTAACAAAAATGGCATGTATTTTCTTGCTTCTCATGCACTAATATTACAATTATCAACTACTGTTGACCCCACCAGTCTTTGCCTACACCTGAACTCTATGATAAAATAAGATAACCTTTATCAGTATTCAATTATTTGATCTAACTCTTTTTTTAGGGGATAGTTTTACATTTGTTTTTACCCAACAATTATTTTCTTTTTGTTAGTTACAAAATAATGTAAACTCTAGACTGAACATGTGACATTATTATGGTATGGTTATACAGTATTGGCATATTGAATTACTAAAATGAGACAAGGCGGCACAGTGGCCGACTGGTTAGAGTGTCAGCCTCACAGTTCTGAGGACCCGGGTTCAATCCCCGGCCCCACCTGTGTGGAGTTTGCATGTTCTTCCCGTGCCTGCGTGGGTTTTCTCCGGGCACTCCGGTTTCCTCCCACATCCCAAAAACATGCATGAATTGGAGACTCTAAATTGCCCGTAGGCATGACTGTGAGTGCGAATGGTTGTTTGTTCCTATGTGCCCTGCGATTGGCTGGCAACCAGTTCAGGGTGTACCCCGCCTCCTGCCCGATGACAGCTGGGATTGGCTCCAGCACGCTCCGTGACCCTAGTGAGGAGAAGTGACTCAGAAAATGGATGGATGGATGAAAATGAGACAATATTAATCCATCAATCCATCCATTTTCTACCGATCATCCGAGGTCGGGTCGTGGGGATCTTGTTCTGTTGTTGTCCTTGTTGTTGTTGTCCGGGATCTTGTTCTTTCGGTCACGACCCACAGCCCGTGACCATAGATGAGGGCAGGAACGTAGATCGACCGGTAATCCGAGAGCTTCACCTTCCGGCTTAGCTCCTTCTTTACCACAACGGACCGATACAAAGTCTGCATCACTGCAGACGCTGCACCGATACGCCTGTCGATCTCCCGTTCCATTCTCCCCTCACTCGTGAACAAGACCCCAAGATACTTGAATGCCTCCACTTGGAGCAGGATCTCATCCCCGACCTGGAGAGGGCACGCCACCCTTTTCCGACTGAGGACCATGGTCTCAGATTTCGAGGTGCTGATTCTCATCCCAGCCGCTTCACACTCAGCTGCGAACTGCTCCAGTGAGAGTTGGAGGTCACGGCTTGATGAAGCCAACAGAAACACATAATCTGCAAAAAGCAGAGATGCAATACTGAGGCCCCCAAACTGGACACCCTCTACCCCTTGGCTGCGCCTTGAAATTCTGTCCATAAAAGTTATGGACAGAATCGGTGACAAAGGGCAGCCTTGGCGGAGTTCAACCCTCACCGGAAACGAGTCTGACTTACTGCCAGATATACTGACCAAACTCTAACTCCGGTCATACAGGAACCAAACAGCCCGTATCAGGGGATTCGGTACCTCATACTCCCAAAGCACCCCGCACAGGACTCCCCGAGGGACACGGTTGAACGCCTTCTCCAAGTCCACAAAACACATGTAGACTGGTTGGTCGAACTCCCATGCACCCTCGAGGACCCTGCCGAGGGTGTAGAGCTGGTCCACTGTTCCACGGCCAGGACGAAAACCAGACTGCTCCTCCTGAATCTGAGATTCGACTTCCCGACGAACCCCCCCCAGTCTGCCAATCCAGAGGCACTGTCCCTGATGTCTACATTATTTCGCAGAGGCGTGTTGACCAGGACAGCCCCACAACATCCAGAGCCTTTAGGAACTCCGGGCAAATCTCATCCACCCCCGGGGCCTTGCCACTGAGGAGTTTATTAACCACCTCGGTGACCTCAACCCCAGAGATAGGAGAGCCCACCTCAGAGAACCCAGACTCTACTTCCTCATGGGAAGGCGTGTCGGTGCAATTGAGGAGGTCTTCGAAGTATTCTCCCCACCGACTCACAACGTCCCGACTCGAGGTCAGCAGCGCCCCACCTCCTGGCCTGGCTCCTGAGGGGGGCCCCGGTGACCTGCCTCCGGGCAAAGGAAAACCAAGTCCATCGTTTGTCGTCATCATAAGGGGTTTTTGAGTTTAATAATATAATAAAAACAATATTAATGCTTGTACTTGAAAAAAAATCCTCTGACAAAGTGTATCGTTTTTGTTTTGTCTTCTGAGACATTAACTCAACTGACACTGCTTCACCTTCATAAAGGCATAAAGGCAACACATACAGCTCAGTAGTTCTTTTGATCTTGTGGAGGGAAAGACAAGTCCAGAATGTGAATTAGTATCACTCAATCTGTAGTTGAATGTTTTCAAGGTCCTTTTTCAGTCTGCAGTAGCCATGGCTTGTCATCACCTCACGGTAATCCCAAAAGTTGATTTGAAGGTATTTCTGACGAGTGGTTGCTCTGCATAATGATGGCTCGTACACCTCACTGAAGACAAAAGTCTTAAACCAGACAATTGACCTCTAGGAAGCCTTGTGTATCCAAAAAGCACACTAAAAAGTATATCTCTAGGTGGGATATAATGTGGAAAAATTGTACTTCAGAAGAAACTACAAAAAAAAAAAAAAAAACCTGGAAAATCATTGCAAAAGGAGAATGCAAACATTTGGTGATGTAGATGGGTCACAGCCTGCAATGCTTTCATTTACTCTCACATTATGTTAAGGTTAGCTAGCCTACAGTCCGTCACAGCAATTGATTGTTTTGTGATCAAGAAAATAACTTTTTTTCAAAAAAGTGCAAGTAGAAAATAAAAATGAAAACTCAATCTCCCAGGGCGACAAAAGAAAAAGGAGACTCGAAAAATGGGCCAGTTCCTGTAACAAATGCAAAGCAGGACGTCGCATGTATTTTTGTTTCCAGTAGAAATATAATAACAAAGATTGTGATGAGCCAGTTCCTTTATGGTCTTTAAGTGTGTGCCCGGTTGGCACGTGGTGT
Organism: Phycodurus eques; assembly: GCF_024500275.1. Lineage (NCBI taxonomy): Eukaryota > Metazoa > Chordata > Actinopteri > Syngnathiformes > Syngnathidae > Phycodurus > Phycodurus eques. Next base: position 34,646,159 of record NC_084525.1, read on the forward strand.
TTGAACTTCTTGCTGTGGATTTGTGTATTACTAATGCTACTAATTTTTTGACCTAATGATGTTGTTGTCCGAATCATTACTGTGTGCACTACAGCGCCTGTTATTATTGTAATTACTAATTTAATTTCTGAAGTTATGACGTTGTGATCCAAATTATTATACACATGCTGTTTGTACTTCTCGTTGCACAATGCGGCTGCACTTTGTGGCCTATATTATTAATAATTTAACTATGAATAATTTCTTAAATTAAAATTTATTTTTTATCCCAAGCTTGTTGTCACTTGTTGATTGCTATTTTGTGTTTATTTTGGTTTGATTTACTATTTTGTCGAATGTTCTTTGGCCAAATTCAGTTAAAACTAAAGTACTTTTATAACCAACATGCGCGTGATGTGTATCATAGCTGATTTAACTGAAAAAAAGAGAACCTCATAAAGTAACTTAAGTCATGAAAATCGACACACACGCACACACACACACCCCGGAGAAAAGATCCTGGCGCCGTACGTAACCACTTATTTCAAACGATTTGAACTATATTAACTATGTCCCATAAAGTGTGTGTATTTCGTTCATAAAGTTAAAACTGACTTCTTAATTTCAACAAAACATACACGTTACAGTGAACAAACTCCAATTTTACGAAAAACACGGTCGCCACCTGGTGCGCGACATCGATATGACGTCTAGATATGCCAATGCGCTGTACCAAACCGGCAAATCTACGTAGCGGCCATGTTGGGGAGGTCGTTGTTCCCATAGAAGGCAATACATGGATACTGAAATTAAGTCGTAACTTGCTTATTATGTTCATGAAAATTACTGTTTTATCAACACTAAAGCATATGTTATCAATAAACAGTATTAAAAAAAGCTTAAAATATATTTGTTAGATGTAAAAGTGACTTCCGGTTGGCTTGTAATTATACGGCGTTTTCCGCAACCGTATGCAGCACAATGTATCTGCATCCTTGTGGTTTTCCTGCTGTGCACACACATGGAATGCGCTGACGACTTTGACCTCCCTTAGCTTTGCCGTCGTCACGCATCTTAAATGCGCATTTACCGATACATATCTATGGTGCTTGAGCGGGAGGAAGAGGAGGAGGCTGAGGACCTTAGTTTTGAAAAGGCATTTAGCTGTCCATAAAAATGGCCCCGAGGCAGATTCTTCTTGCAGGGAAATGTAGTTTTAAATTGAGGTTATAACGCACACTGTGGTCCTTCAGTACTACAATTCCCACAATTTTAGTCGCCTCTCCTTGTGTCGAGTGGTATGGCGTCTGCTTGAAGCGTACATTAATCGTGTTTTGTTTAGACGGGATCACGGTAAGTTGAAAATATGAATTTTAACACTCGACTTGAATGTAAAGTAGTGCCAAACATCTGTGCAGTTTATGATGCAGAATTCGCCCGTTGCTTAGGTGTTCGCTTACTCAAGTGATATTTGCTCTACACACTGCGCACTGCAGTCTCGGCTAAAGTATATTTTCACAATGTGCAAATGAGACAGCAGTTTAATAGAGAACTTGTTCTGTGTTTGTTTGTGTTCTACCTTTCTGAGGCCTCTTTTAAGTGCAATATTGAAAGTAAGATGCATGTATAAAATCCACAATCAATAAGACGGGTATGATACTCAAATTTCCAAAATAGCTGTACATAAAAATAGACGATTTTATTGGATAGTGAAGTGATACACGATTAAAAGGAGTCCTAATTTGTAAGAAGTGATTAACGATTTTATGCCACTTTTGTATGTCGCAAATGGCCCAGAAATCATTGTAAATCAGGAAATGTATGACCGAAACCTTGACTCTTTGAGATTTTAGAAAAATGCCTGGATGTTTCTTATTGTTTTGTTGTTGTTGTTTGTCTGCTCGGCCCATTTTATTTTGGGGGACAAATTTAAGTGCAAGCGCATCGTGAGATTTACTTCCAACTTCACAGAAAACAAGAGCAATAATAGTGAATCACCACCACATAGTTTTCTATCATCTTTGAATCCTATGAACATGAAATTTTCAACACCAAAATTGAGGCATATTTTCATATTTGTCAGAGCCACAGGAAAATGAGCTGGTAAAGGTATTTCCCAACAACGTAATGTGAAAAGAACAAGTATTACCTTGCGCGAAACGGAGAGAAAATTGGATTTTGGTGGTCGTCCGCTAAATCCATCCAAAATCTGGCACACAAAAAAATGTAAAGAAAATGGCAGTCTGGATTTAGTATCCATCCATTTTCTTAACATCTTATCCTCACTAATGTCGCAGGTGTACTGGTGCCCATCTCGACTGATTTTGGGCAAGAGGCGAGGTACACCCTGGGCGCCAATCAATTACAGGTCATATACAGTAGGCATATTGACAAAAAACATTCACACTCACATCAACACTTACTGACAATTTACAGTCTTCATTTACCCTTCCATGCATGTTTTTGGAATGTGGGAGGAAACCGGAATACCCGGAGAAAACCCATGCAGGCAGGGGAGAATATGAAAACTCCAAACAGAAATGCCAGATTTGAACCTGGGACCTCAGAAATGTGAGGCAGATGTGCTCTGGAATTAGTAATATACATACAACATATATTGCCGGAAGGTGTTTTCTCCTTGTAGTTCACGATGGACTGGTCACACAGGATTAAAGATTAAGATTAACATTTAGAAGATTAAGATACAATTGACACTGTATATGATGTTAGTGCTCCATGTAGGGTATGAAGTGTTTTTTGTTTGTCATAACGCGAGTGAATTGCAACCGTTGTGCTTGTCACGATCCAATATATTTTTGATATAATCTGTACCTAATGCATACTTGACTCCTTGTTCTCTTTGTTTTGTTTTTGTTTGGTAAAGGCTGTTTGATATTAAGGAACCTTGTCAAATATATGTTCATATGAAGACAAAATGCTCAATAGTCTACATGTTATCTTTATGCTTTCAGATGGCAGCCGATTCCTCAGAGAAGAAAGATGCTGACTCTTTAGGGACCAAAGACAGAGATAGTAAACGCAGCCGTTCACGGGAAAGAGATCGGAAGCCATCACCAACACGCAAACGGCGTAGATCTCGGGAACGCAATCGCTCTAAATCTGTAGAAAGGTAACTCAACCCTAAAAACGCCCTCGAGAATGCACACATCTTGGGCATGGGTGTGGTTCAACTTGTCTCCTCTCTTGACTTGTATTGTGACTGTAGAGACCGCCGCATAAAAGACAGGGACAAGGAACGTGACAGAGACAAGGAACGAGACAGAAGCCGTAAGGACCGAGACAGCCATCGGCGTGATAAGGACCGCAGCAGGCGCTCCAGGTACAGCGACACTTTTATGTACAATTTTGGGAAATTAAATATTTTTGATGATACTATAGTATTTTGGTTTCACTTTTACTTGAGCTAAGCACTTTTGAAGATTCTGAAGTAAAATAACAGGCATGGTGACCATGCAACCACAGTTTTCGTCTAACTTTTATTGTGCAGTGCTATAAAGGAATGAGATGGCACGATGATATAGTGGTTAGCACATCCACCTCAGAGTTCTGGGGTTGGTAGTTCAAAGTCAGGCTCCGGGGCTTCCTCGTCTTCCCTCCATTCCTTGCATCTCGCTGCGGTTGCCTCTTCCTCTTCTCGTGGGGGAGCCGGGTGGTCCCCTGTGGGCTGCGGGGTTTTCATCCATGCCTGGTTTGGGGGGGTCCACCTCTCACACTTGGGGGCAGGTAGTAGGTGCTGGCTGGAATGTGTGTGTGGAATATTACGGAAATCACTGAACACTGACACGTTACGGCCTTAATACCGATTTTTATGGAAATTGGGTGGGGGGGGGGGAATGTAGCGTCTGACATTACCGGCCATTACGGCACTGTGTCTAGCCACCGTGATGAAAATTTTATACAACCCCAATTCCAATGAAGTTGGGACATTGTGTTAAACATAAATAAAAACAGAATAGAATGATTTGCAAATCATGTTCAACCTATATTTAATTGAATACACTACAAAGACAAGATATTTATTGTTCAAACTGATAAATGTTCTTGTTTTTAGCAAATAATCATTAACTTTGAATTTTATGGCTGCAACACATTCCAAAAAAGCTGGGACAGGTGGCAAAAAGACTGAGAAAGTTGAGGAATGCTCATCAAACACCTGTTTGGAACATTCCAGAGGTGAACAGGCTAATTGGGAACAGGTGGATGCCATGATTGGGTATAAAAGGAGTGTCTGCTTCGGGTGTTTGCTTTTATAAGTATTTTAAAAGTATGTGAACACACGTTTTCCCCCATTTTGTTCTCGTAATACGTCACGATGTCGTCGCCATGCTAACAAGTGTATCCGGTCGCGTTTGAGTTGACAAGGTAAAGACGGGATGCGGTGGTATCGGAATAAATTTATTGCATTAGTCTGACATAGTGCAATTGTGAAAGACCAAATTTGTCTTGTAGTCTGATCCACGCATTACGTGTTGTCGGTCTCAGACGTGTTGTCTGTCCCACACCGCCGACATGTTTTAAAAAAAAAATAGCTTTATTGGCTGTCAGATATTTACAGTACTACGTCAAAAGATACGCGACAAGGCTAAAAATAAAGTAGCTTTTGGATTCAAATATACTGTACACGATGGTGACGTGGAGTAAATGTCTTTTGCAGAGCTGATCAATGACGTCATTGAGCAGATCGGCGAATTATGACATGAAAGCCAATCAGCATAAAATGCTAATTATCGGCCGATACCGATCAAGTCGATCAGATGGGTGTAAAGTCTAGAATAAATAAACTGGACTTCTTACCATGCTATCGTTATCACGAAGGGAGGGCGAGGATTGGGTAGGCAAAGATGGAAAAGCATGATGCGAATTGCTAAGCTGTAATGGCATGAAGTTGCAAAACACTGAAATAAGTGATTGGGTGATACAGTACACTGTCTGGCTGGAACTGCGTTATAGCAGAGAGGAACCAAGTTTGAACAATAAAATAACAAGCCCATTAATAAGTGTCAGGAGGTCCATCCATCCATTTTCTGAGCCGGTTTCTCCTCACTAGGGTCGCGGGCGTGCTGGAGCCTATCCCAGCTGTCATCGGGCAGGAGGCGGGGTACACCCTGAACTGGTTGCCAGCCAATCGCAGGGCACATACAAACAAACAACCATTCGCACTCACAGTCATGCCTACGGGCAATTTAGAGTCTCCAATTAATGCATGTTTTTGGGATGTGGGAGGAAACCGGAGTGCCCGGAGAAAACCCACGCAGGCACGGGGAGAACATGCAAACTCCACACAGGCGGGGCCGGGGATTGAACCCGGGTCCTCAGAACTGTGAGGCTGACGCTCTAACCAGTCGGCCGCCGTGTCAGGAGGTATAAATGTAAAATAATTCACGGCCTCACAAGACACTCTGAACCAGAAATGAATTAATACATCACTTGAGATGTCATCTGAAAACGGGGTCAGGTTAAAAGTATATTATTATGAATAATAAATATTTGTGATATCAAATAACCTTTTTGTCCAATGATTTCCCCATTGTTTCCATAATTTTAGTGACATTAGTGAATATAAATAATATGCTATATAAATAGCATGCAAGAGAAGCGATCTATCCAAGTACATTCATAAAAAAGGAATCTAAACTATTGTCCCTGCATAAACTATCCCATTCAATCTATCAGTTATGTTATTTGTTTGTTTACAAAATAGGGTGCTGAGTTTAAACTTTTGAGATCCGATTAAACTGATTTAAGAATTCGTAAAAGCGAGTTAATCCATAGACCAGTGGCGTGCAAAATGGGGTGGCGGGGGTGGCCCCCGGGCATCCACCCGGAGGGCGGCATCCAAGACCCCCCCCCCCCCCCCCACACACACACACACACACACACTATGACGATCGGCTTTCAGCGCGTACAGTCGTGTTTATGGGGCATCAACAGCGGCTGTGCATCGATCGCACCCCCTCCTGTGCGCCCCGGGGATCAGCAGAACTTTACATGCCACTGCCATAGCCACAGATATAGCTCTGTTGAAGACTCTAAATTGTCCTTCGATGTGGACGTAAGTGTGAATGGGTGCCCAGTCCAGGGTGTACCATGCCTCTTTCCCAAAGTCAGCTGGGATAGGCTCCAGCTCACCCGCGACACTCGTGAGAATAAACGGTGTAGAAAATGGATAGATAGATACAGAAATGAGTCCCCAAAAAAATCTGTACAATAAAACATGAGGTTAAGTACCTTACAATGCTGTTTTTTCACCTTTCCAAAGGAGTCTCTCACCCAAGTCAAAGGATGCCAAACTAAAGAATGAGAAGGACATAAAAACAGAGGAAGAAGAAGATGACAAAAAGAAAAAAGAGAAGGTGGGGTCTGGCTGAGGATTTTATGCTGTAATCTTTTTAAGAGTTAAACCTGTGTTCCCTCTTTTCAGGTACAGCCATTGTCTTTGGAGGAGCTTCTCACAAAGAAGAAGGCAGAGGAAGAAGCAGAGGCAAAGGTAAGAAGTTCTCTGCGGAACACTTGCCCTTTTGCCTTAATAAATAAAATTAATTCATTTTATTTATAGGCGCCTTTCAAGCCACTCAAGGTCACCGTACAAACATAGTTGAAGTTATAGGCCCACAGTGCATTTCTTTCTTACGTCTTTACACCGTTCTCCTTATTTCAGCCAAAGTTCTTGTCAAAAGCAGAGCGAGAGGCAGAGGCTCTGAAGCGGCGGGAGCAAGAGACTGAGGAGAGGAGGAGGATGATGGAGGAGGAGAGGAAGAAGAGAAGGGTTTTTCAAGACATTGGACGGAAAATGCTCGGTGTGTCATCATCTGGTTCACTCAGTCGCTGTAGTTTATTGCAACTGTGGAGGTGGCAGTGCTAATCGGTGACGTGTGTTGCAGAGGATCCACAAGAAAGGGAGAGACGGGAACGACGTGAGCGGATGGAACGAGAAAACAACGGGAACGAAGACGACGACGGGCGGCAAAAGATAAGAGAGGAAAAAGACAAAGGCAAAGAACTCCAGGCCATCAAGGTTGGGAATTTGTTATGTAGAATGTGTTTTCCTTTATGGTTAACTGCAGCATTTAGCATTTCAGTTTTATGTCCATAGCTGACATATTGAATTCATTTTTGTGTATGCCTGTGTGTATGTGTTCATAACAGTACTTTAGAATTCAACATTTGGAAAGAAAAAAAGGCACCATCTGCAGTTTGTATCTATTAGTTGAAGGGATAATGGAACTTTAATTTTTCAGCTTCCCTGCTAGGTAGTGAAACTACACAGCTCGCAATACAGTGAACCCCTGTTTAACTCAGGGATGCATTCCAGACACAATCTGTGTCATAAAGAGATAATGTACTTAGTTACTTACTTAATCTTCTTGCACTTCGGGGTGCGTAAAACCAACCATGGTAAACAAATTTCTCCTTCTGAGTCTGTCGTGGGCAAGGAGTTGACTTGCCGGTGTGTTTGAGATTGTTGTGCTGCTGCAGAACCCAAGTGCGCTTCAGCTTGAGGTCACAAATTCATGGCCGAACATTCTCCTTCAGGATTTTCTGGTCAAGAGCAGAATTGACAAGACATTAACAAGATAGACACCTTCCAAAAAGTTGAACTTTTTTCTCTTCAATCCATAGAATATTATCCCAAGTCTTGGGAATTATTCATGTTTTTTTTTTGGTTTCTTTTGGCAAAAGTAAGGCAAGCCTTTATATTCTTTTTGGTCAGTAGTGGTTTTCGCCTTGGAACTCTGCCATGGATGCCATTTTCCCCCAGTCTCTTCCTTATTTTTGAGTCATGAACATCAAGCTTAACTGAGGCAAGGGAGGCCTACTGTTCTTTAGATGTTGTCCTGGGTTCCTTTGTGACCTCCTGGATGAGTCGTCGCTGTGCTCTTGGCGTAATTTTTGTTGGCCGACCACTCCTGGGAAGGTTCACCGCTGTTCCATGTTTTCTCCATTTGAGGATAATTGTTTGCTGGAATTCTAAAGCTTGATAAGTGGCATTGAAAACCTTTGCAGACTGATAGATGTCAGTTACTTTCTTTCTCATCTGTTCTTGAATTTATTTGGATCGTGGCATTTTGTTGTAGCTTTTTTAGATCTTTTGGACAACTTCATTTGGTCAGAAAGGTTCTATTTAAGTGATTTCTTGATCGAGAAACTCTGGAGATAATCAGGCTGGGATGTGGTCATTGAAACTCAACTTTCCCAAAAAATGTGATTAGCCACAGTTAATTCATGATTTACTAAGGGAGGCATTTTCTTTTTCCCACAGGGCCAGGTAGCTTTGAATAGATGTTTTCCCCTAAAAACGTGAAATATGAATTCAAGTCATCCACGCATTCCGATGTTCCAGACATTTTTCTGCCGAGAGGACTGAAATCTTGACCTTATCTATATCACTAGGGAAGATCTCCACCTTTCCTTTCCGCTCCCGTGCCAGCGTGCTCTCATAAGTAGGGTTGGGCATCCTTTGAATTTGAACGATTCCGGATCCTCATTTTGAGTCCGGTTCCAAACGGTTCTCAATTCCGATTCTTTTAGGGGGCTGGGTCTAAAAGGTTTGCACGATTTAAATAAAGGGTGTTTAAATTATGAATATCCAATTTCTTAGCAACCTGCAGCATGAACTAAAATGAACATTTGACTTGGCGTTCTTTATAAGCAGTATCAATATCAAACCTATGAACTAAAAGGCAATGTGTGTGGAACTAACGCAATTGACTTACCGTATTTTCACGACCATAAGGCGCTCTTAAAAGTCGTACATTTTCTCCAAAATGGACGGGGTGCCTTATAATGTGGCGCGCCTTATGTGTGCACCGAGTTCCAACATCTATAAATTGTTGTTGTGTGATGAGCGCTCCACTTGACAGACTGGGAGCATTTCCTGCCGACACGCTGCTTATACAGAGGAAAAGCGGACGTGGCTGGTGACAGCATGCGGACATAAAGGGGGAAGGGTGCGCGTGAAGGAGGACGCTAAACCCACGCCCCCAGTAGGTATATAGCGCCGGGGTGTGCATTGTGCAAAACATTGGTTTGGCTAAGGACCCCCGAAAATGGGACCTATGAAGCACAGTTTAAACTGCAAGCTGTCAGACTGAGGGCAATAACGCTTGCAGAAGAAATGAAAATCGAACATTTTCAAGGAGGTCCGTCTTGGTGCTTTTGTTTTATGAAACACGCCATTTATCCATCCGGGCAAGGACTCCCGTGCCGCAGCAACCTTCGGCGGATTACAAGGAAAAGCTGGCGTGAGCAATGGATGACAGATGGTTAACACAGCTTCACTAAGACTGGGAGGCAACGCTGGGCGAGTTACGTCACCATATGTGAATGGATTGTGGATGCTTGGGCGAAGGTATCTGCTTTGACTGGCTAAGGTATCTGCTTTGACTGTCCGAGCTTTCGCGAAAGCCAGCATCAGACTGACTCTGACAATGACGAGAGGGAACCCGGCATGTTTGTTGGAGAACTTGGCCAACTTTAATGAGCGCTCCGATTGACTGACTGGGAGCATTTCCTGCCGACACGCTGCTTTTATAGAGGAAGGTGGACGTGACTGAGCACAGCATGCGGACGTTAAAGGGGGAAGGGTGCGCGTGGCAGAGGACACTAAAGGCACGCCTCCAGTAGGTATATAGCGCCAGTATGTGCATCGGTTTGGCTAAGGACCCCCAAAAATGGCACCTACGAAGAGACATGCTTACGAAGCACAGTTTAAACTGCAAGCTATTAGTTACGCGGAGAGCTGCGAGAGAATTCAAGATCAACGAATCCATGGTTCGCAAGTGGAGGAAGCAGGAAAACGAGCTTCGCCAAGTCAAGAAGACGAATTTCCGGGGAAATTAGGCGAGCTGGCCCAACTCGGGCAATGGATTAATGAGCCAAGAACAGCCGGGAGAAGCGTCTCAAGTCACCATTCGACTGAGTGCAATAACTCTGCCATTAGCAGCAAGTGCAGAAGCTTGCCATCATTCCGGGAGGCTTGACTAAGGAACTCCAACCGCTGGACATCGGTGTAAACAGGGCGTTCAAAGTGAAGTTGCGAGTGGCGTGGAAGCGATGGATGACAGATGACAAACACAGTTTTACTAAGACTAAGAGGCAGCGCTGGGCGAGTTACGCCACAATTTGTGAATGGATTGTGGATGCTTGGGCTAACGTGTCTGCTTACACTGTTGTTCGAGCTTTCGTAAAAGCCGGCATCATTTCTGAGGAGCCGCACGGCAACGAGACTGACTCTGACAATGACGAGAGGGAACCTGGCGTGTTTGAGAACTTGCACAGCTGTTCATTTCGGATACAGCAGATGAGGACTTTGATGGATTTGTGGATGAGGATTAATCCAAAAATAACATGAGTACATAGTTAAATACTTCAATAAAGTACAACCAAACTCACTTTTGCTCCCGCTGCCTTTTTAAAAACATTGTTTTAGCGTGCATGCATGCTACCGTATGTTTTAAGCTAGCGTATGTTTTACCATGCCTGCGCCCAATAATACGGTGCGCCTTCTGTATGTGTTAAATAGGGTTAGGGTTAGGGTTAGGGTTAGGGTCAGATAAAAGTTAAATATAGCATTGTTAATTTTTTTATTTCTGACTGTTTTATTACGTCAAAGGGTTTATATGTGCAAGTTGTAACTTGACGTCCTGTTTTAAGCATGTAACCTTTTATTTTGAAGGGTTCTCACCGGAACTCAGCATTTTGACACAAAAAATAACTTCACACGACACCGGCAAAAATGAAAGCAAAACGAGATGCAAGAAAAAGAGTAATTGGTTGAACCAAATGCTCTGTAAAACGATGATTCCTTTACCTATCCACCGATGAGACACGAAGTTAGTGTTTGTGATACTGCGAGACGTTTTGTGAATTTTGTCCCAATTCATTGTGATGTAAAGTTGCTAGTTTTACCTTTGAAGTTTTAGCTCAATGTTAAGCTTGTAATGTGACCATTTCTACTTTCTTTCCAGTATGGTAAAGTAATTTATATTTTATTGTTGTCTGTCATCGGCGCTTACGTTGGTTTGAAGACAAACAGTGGGTTGCACTCTTACACTGATGGTTTTTAGCGTTTATTTATTAACTCATTAGCTGCCTCAATTTTGGCAGACTTTTACTCGTGAAATAATCTTAATCCAAGTGTTGCACTGAGGTGACTGGTCATTTATTTTAACATAGTTAAGACACACCTTTGTTCGTCGCTGCCAATGGGCACAAGCACGTCTTCGTGCGTGTTCTTCTTTGTTGGTCTTCGCCGCTTCTTCGTTGGTTTTCGCCACTTCTTCGGGGTTAGCGGACTGGAAGCATCAAAACTGGGAACCGAATGTTTTGAGTTTCTACGAATCCGGGAGAACCGGAATGTTAGTCCCAGTTCTAATCTACTCACAAGTGGGTCTTCTACACGGAGGCAACCAATCAGAGGAAAGGGGGCGGTCTTAGCCAAATATGGACAAAGTGGATACAAAACTGTGTCAAAAAGAAGTAGCTGTCAGAGGCGGCATTTCTCGACACTCATGATAAAACGAAGGTTTATACTAAATCCATGTTAGAGAGTCACTCTGTGCTCTAAATAGGCAAAATACCGGACCTTTAATAAATCATCACCGTTTAAGAATTGCATTTCATTTAGTTTACATGGTTTATCTTTGTCTAATATTTTCATTTGATTGCTGATCTTAAACAGTGAAGTGGGGAAAACTATGCAAAAAAATACTTTTTCACGGCACTGTATCAACAACACCCAGAAAGACCGCTGGCTTCTCTGGGCCCGAGCTCATCTGGGATGGACTGACGCATAGTGTAAAAGTGCGTTGTGGTCTGACAAGTCCACATTTCAAATTGTTTTTGGAAATCATGGGTATCGTGTCCTCCGGCCTAAAGAGGAAAAGGACCATCTGGATTCAAACTTCAAAAGCCAGCATCTGTGATAGTAAGGGGATGTGTTAGTGGCTAACTTTGACATCTGTGATAGCATCATTAACGCTGAAAGGTACATACAGGTTTTGGAGCAACATACAGCACGCTGCCATCCAGGCAACGTCTTTTTCAGGAACATCTGTGCCCTTTTTTAGCAAGACACGTGCATGCTTCGGGAGTATGGGGTACTACATCCGCTGATACAGGCTGTTTGGTCCCTGTACGACCAGTGTCAGAGTTTGGTCTGCATTGCTGGCAGTAAGTCATCATTTCCGATGAGGGTTGGACTCCGCCGAGGCTGCCCTTTGTCACTGATTCTGTTCATAACTTTTATGGACAGAATTTCCAGGCGCAGCCGAGTCATAGAGGAGGTCCGCTTTGGTGGCCTCAATATTGATTGACAGGCGGATTGGTGCAGCGTCTGCAGAGATGCAGACTTTGTATCGGTCTGTTGTGGTGAAGAAGGAGCTAAGCCGAAAAGTGAAGCTCTCAATTTACCGCCCGATCTACGTTCCTAGCCTCACCTATGGTCACGAGCTGTGGGTCGTGACCGAAAGAACAAGATCCCGGTTACAAGCGGCAGAAATGAGTTACCCCCGCAGGGTGTCCGGGCTCTCCCTTAGAGATAGGGTGAGAAGCTCGGTCATCAGCGAGGGGCTCAGAGTAGAGCTGCTGCTCCTCCACTTTGAGAGGAGCCAGATGAGGTGGCTTGGGCATCGGGTTTCCCACCGGGAGAAGACCCAGACACGCTGGAGAGATTACGTCTCTTGGCATGGCCTGGGAACGGCTCGGGATCTCCCCGGGCGGGCTGGAGGAAGTGGCTGGGGAGAGGGAAGTCTGGGCCTCCCTGCTAAAACTACTGCCCCGGCGACCCAACCTTGGGTAAGCGGAAGAAAATTAATGGATGGATGGATGGATGAAAATACGACAACGGGAGACCTCTGACGGGCAAGCAAATGAAGTTGTACATCAAGCAAGGGGAAATGGGAAATAATTCAACCTACAAAGCTTCAACATTTAATGTTCTGAGTTCCCAAATGCTTAAGTGTTATTAAAAGGAAAGGTGATTGACCACAGTGGTAAACATGCCCCTGTCTCAGCTTTTTTGGAACGAGTTGCAGGCATCAAGTTAAAAATGAATGAATATTTCCACCAAAAAAAAACTTTTTAGTGTATTCAATCGAATATAGGGTTGAACAGGTTTTGCAAATCATTGTATTCTGTACATTCTGCAATCATAAACATTTTTAAGGGGGACGTCAGTTACTAATTGTAATTTGTGGCAGGGCTTGTTCCCCACCCCCACAAATAGCGGGGTTTTACCAGTGTTGCTCTTGCCCTGTGAGACACTTGTCATTGATTACATTATAGATGTCTCCGCATACAATTTATTTCACGGGTTCAGTCAGTGTAGATGCAGTCCTATCGTATATGTGTCATTTGAAATGTAAATCTAAATAGACAAAGCCACGTAAATAGTCAAATGAAATCGACTGTAGGCTCTAAATCAGAGTTAGGAAATTAGACCTGCAGTGGGAGCCTCAATCAATTTTTAACCTTACAGGAACGTTACTTGGGTGGGACGAAGAAACGCCGGCGAACACGTCACCTGAATGACAGGAAATTTGTTTTTGAGTGGGATGCTTCTGAAGACACGTCAGTCGACTACAACCCCATGTAAGTAAAATTCACACATAGTATCATTCCAGGAGGACATAAGCACACGTCACACAGGACAAAAACCCCACAGTGGTCACAGAAATAACTTGAATCTGACATAATAAGGAAAAAAAAAACCATTAAATTAACCAATGAAAAATAGCCCTTGCTTTTTGATTGTGGTTCAACAGAATTATTTTAGTGGACTTAATGGGAGACAACCAAGGAACACATCACTGTTAAAAATAAACATTTGCCAAACTGGATGTTGACAAGCCATAAAGCTTATGGAAGGATGTCCTATGGACAGACGAGACAAAACTGGACCTTCTTGGCACGGCACATCAGCTCTCTTCACAGATGCAAAAATATAGTATACCAAGAAAAGAACACTGTCCCTACTGTGAAACCTGGAGGAGGAGCTATTATGTTCCCTGTTTGCTTTGCTGCATCTGACACAAGGTGTCTTGAATCTGAGCAGGGTACAGTGAAATCTCAATGCTATCAAGGTATTCTTGAGAGAAATGTGCTGCCCAGTGTCAGAAAGCTTGGTCTCAGTCGCAGGTCATTGGGTCTTGCAATAGGATAATGACCCAAACCGCACAAGAACAGCTAAGAGCAAAACATTGGACTATTCTAAAGTGGCCTTCTATGAGCCCTGATCTAAATCCTATTGAACATCTGTGGAAGAAGCTGAAAAATACCGTCTGGCGAAAGCACCCCTCAAACCTGAGAGACAACTGGAGCAGTTTGTGTCAATTTGGTCAAAATATCTGCTAAGAGTTGCAGAAGTTTTAGTGAAAGTTACACAAATGATTTGATTGTAGTGATTTCTTGATTTCTTGTCCAACAGAATATTATTGATATAATTATTCATATTTTCACATAATTTAAGGGTACTCTCAATTTTCTCCAGGCCTGTTTCATGTCAAGGTTATTTGTATAGCCCTTAATCACAAAATAGTCTCAAAGGTCTTCAGAGGCCCACAGTTGGCAATCCCTAATCTAAACTCCCCAATCGGGCAAGGAAAAAAAAATCACATTTGGGGAAAAAAGAAACCTTGAGAAGGGACCACTGAGGGGGGAGGGGGTGACCAGGCAGCAATGGATCTCAAGTACATTTATCACATAGTCTGGTGCTGTACAATGTTCATTACGATGGCAAGATGCTGTACAATGTTCATTAAGATGACATAAGAGTACATTTAAAGAGAAAAGGCGCTGCAGGTAGACTCTTTCGGGAAAGTGCAAAGTGATTCTGCCTCACGACCTGGCCCGGTCGGTCGGAGCAGAATCCTCCATGGAAACAATACAGAGGGAAGTGGTCCACCTCAGAGCTTGTCCCAGTTGGTCGGTGCAGAACCGAAACAGCAACAGCCTCAGAAGTCTCATCACCTAGCCCTTAGCCTCTCTCCGAGCAGGAGACAAGGGGTGGGGGGAGATAGAACAAGTGGTAGTAAAACAGGCCTACATGTACTTTAACTAAATGCCAAAGAGTAGAAATAAGTCTGAAATCGGGATTTAAAGATTTCCACTGAGGTAGCAGCTCTTATAACCGCGGGTTGGGCATTCCAGAGTACTGTAGCCTGAATAGAAATTGCTTGAAAACCTGCTGACTTCTTTCTGGCTCTCGGAGTAAACCATAAAAGTGCTCGACCTGTAATACTGATACGCATTTCGAGGCAATCTAGTAGTATGTTGTGATCAACGGTATCAAAGGCAGCGCTGAGGTTGAGTAATAATAGTATTGAGGGGGTGTCGCAATCCATAGCTATTAAAAGATCATTCGTCACTTTTGCAAGGGCCGTTTCCGTAGAGTGGTCTGGCCTGAAACCGGACTGAAATTCAAAAAACGCTGTTGTACTAAAAATGTTTTCAAGGATTTTTGAAAGAAATGTTTGTTTTTTGAAAAAAATTCTGTTGAACCACAATTCAAAAGCAATGTCTGATTTTCATTGGTTAATTTTCATAACCAATTATTTCTGGGACCACTGTGGGTTTTCCTTTTAATTAACTGAGGGTTACCAACAATTTTGTCCACGTGTATATGGCTAATGTAGGCCACATCAACCCCTGTTTATTATTATATCCAACCTGTTGACTATATGATCTATCGCGAGCAACTGGCCCAATGCAGCGAGCATAAATAAGGGCATTATCAAATACAGTGGACCCTCACTATTTGTGGGGGAAAGAGACGGGGCCGGCCCTCGAAAAGCGAAAATCTGCGCATAATTGACGGCCGTTATAATTGCAATTAAAAAAAAAAAACACATGCCCGCTGATCCACAAACGCACCTTCAACAATTCACAAGCCAAATTGAATATTTACAAATGATAAGTCATGATAAATGCACACACAACATTAAAAAACGTGTACATCGCGGCTGTATTTGTGGATTTGAAAAACGCGTGCAAATAATTTGTGGGTTTGAAAAACGTGTGAATCACAGATATATTTGTGGATTTGAACAACACGTGGAAATAATTTTTAGACATATCTCTCCCCATACAAAATAACACATTAAAGAGGCATGATAGAATAGAATACAATGTTATTGTCACTTTTACAGGGACAATGAAAATCTGTATGTGATCATTTTGAATACAGCAAAACATGCTGGAAAACACCACCTCCGATTTTGCGGTACACTAGTAAGTCGGACTCGTTTCCGGTGAGGGTTGGACACCGATTCTGTTATTGTGATATCCCATGTGATATGAAACTACAAATCCCATAATGTGGCGCAAAAGCTCCATTCACGAACACCATCATTCATTCAGAACAACGTGATCAATGAGATGTTGTCACAGATACAAAGAAAAACACTCGGTGCAGCTGTATGGACGTGGTTTCATCGCTGGCATAGACCTCAAGCAGCAGAAAAGAGAGCAATCACGTTTCTATGGTGACCTGATGGAGAAAAGGCGCACAATGGAGGAGAAGGAGCAAGAAGAGTGAGTATAGATTTTTGAATGATCCACCACCAAGCCATTTGCCCCAACTTACTCTGTGTGTGTGTGTGTGTGTGCACTGTGCCGCCTGCGCTCGTCACTGCTCTCAGGACGAGACTGAAGAAGATGCGCAAGAAAGAAGCCAAGCAACGCTGGGACGACAGGCACTGGTCTCAGAAGAAGCTGGATGAGATGACGGACAGAGATTGGAGAATCTTCCGTGAGGACTACAGCATCACCACAAAGGGAGGAAAGATCCCGAACCCCATCAGGAACTGGAAGGAGTACCAGCTGCCAGCACACATCCTGGAGGTCATTGACAAATGTGGTTACAAGGTCAGCCAACACTGAAATACAGACTTATGTGCCAATTGTTGCGTGTTTAATTTCTGTGCGTCTGTAATTGTACAGAGTCGTACTGCTTTGTATTCATGCCACTTTTCCACTGCATGCTGATGTCTGAGCATGATCTGTGTGTTTTTTTTGTTTGTTTTTTTTTAAACCAATAACATTTTTTTTCACTTCTTAACATCCAGGATCCAACCCCTATTCAGAGGCAGGCCATTCCTATTGGCTTACAGAACCGTGACATCATCGGCGTGGCCGAGACGGGTAGTGGTAAAACGGCTGCTTTCCTCATCCCGCTGCTCGTCTGGATCACTACCCTTCCAAAAATTGACAGGTAATAGATACCATGTAGGCTGGAGTGATGTGACATGTAAGCATGTTGGTTTGTTGTCTTCCTCCATGTGACTCACATCCATCCGTGGCCCTTATCGGTGCAGGATCGAGGACTCTGACCAGGGTCCTTATGCTGTGATCCTGGCCCCGACTCGTGAGCTGGCGCAGCAGATCGAGGAGGAAACGATTAAGTTTGGTAAACCACTCGGCATCCGCACTGTGGCTGTTATTGGAGGAATCTCCAGAGAGGACCAGGGCTTTCGTCTCAGGATGGGCTGTGAGGTGAGATGCCGCTGGCAGTCAGATTTAATTTCGGCCGTTTATTGAATGGGATAAACAGCCAAACATACAAACACAAAAGGAAAAAAGGTAAACACACAAACAAAGAACATGGAACAGACGTTAACACACAAACTAACCCTAACCCAACTGACTCCAGGCTCCTGACATCACTCACTAGAAAAACATCAACACACGAATACACGTGTGTGTGTGTGTGTGTGTGCGTGCGTGAGAGACTTAATTACATTTTGTAAAACCAGTTTTCTTTCCATTCTCTTTTGTTATGCTTTTGTATTTTACAATACAATGTT
The DNA here is from genome assembly GCF_024500275.1 of Phycodurus eques. NCBI lineage: Eukaryota > Metazoa > Chordata > Actinopteri > Syngnathiformes > Syngnathidae > Phycodurus > Phycodurus eques. The sequence goes on from NC_084525.1 coordinate 34,663,960, forward strand.
AGTTTTCTTCTCTTATAACTCCCCCAAATGTATTTATTTATTTCTTTTTATATAATTGATTCAATGGGGAATATAGATTTACTATAAGAGTAAATTAAGTCACAAGCTTGGCACGGAACAAATTAAACTTGTAAATCAATGTCCCGCTGTCTTTAGTTTAACATGGGGTGTTGAAAAGGAGGAGATAAAAGGGTAACACTTAGCTAACCAGACTTAATGAGTGTCGAGGAACTTGTACAACACATCACCTGTTCCAACAGATTGTTATCGCCACTCCTGGTCGTCTGATCGACGTACTGGAGAATCGCTACCTGGTCCTGGGCCGCTGCACTTATGTGGTCCTTGACGAAGCCGATCGTATGATTGATATGGGCTTCGAGCCCGACGTTCAAAAGATTCTGGAGTACATCCCAGTGACCAATCAGAAACCTGACACAGAAGAAGCCGAGGACCCTGAGAAAATGACCATGAACTTTGAGTCTGGGAAACATAAATACAGACAAGTATGTCATTTGTCCATTGTTTCCGTTTCCACTCTCCATTTGTGTTCCATTTATTGTTTGGTTGTTGACTGCTTTGCAGACGGTTATGTTCACGGCAACCATGCCTCCAGCTGTGGAGAGACTGGCGAGGAGCTACCTGAGACGTGCCGCCGTTGTGTACATCGGGTCTGCGGGCAAACCTCACGAGAGAGTCGAACAGAAGGTGCTGCTCATGTCTGAGGGAGAGAAGAGGTGAGACTCATGGCGTAAACATCCCGCATCGCATTTGCTGCTCAAAGAGTTTTCCAACACTTGCGGCGGTGTGTGATTTGTGTGGTGCAGGAAGAAGCTGCTGGAGGTGTTGGCGCATGGTTTCGAACCCCCCATCATTATCTTTGTCAACCAGAAGAAGGGGTGCGACGTGCTGGCTAAGTCCTTGGAGAAAATGGGCGTAAGTCATTGTGGATTATTAACCCTTAAAAACGGAGAAAACCACAACCAGAGTCTGTGTCCATTCATTCCAATACTAAGGGGGAGGGGGGGTATTGAGAATTAGATATTTAAGTAAGTGCAGCTATCAGTGACTTGAGCCTGTGAGTAACTTCAAAAGATCATTCAATATCAATATTTTTTAAATTGAATGTGGGAGTTAGAGACTTGTGAGTCAGCTCAAATTAAATCTGATGAAATCCTATCGTATAAAAAAAATATATTAAAATGGCAGTAATCTGCATATGTACTAGACTGATGTAAATTTTTTGGTTGATCTAATTGTAATTCTTATTCCAATCTAATTGAAATGTAAAACAGTTTATTACCTGAAATATTTTTATTTGATTAAAATGAGAACTGTTAAGAAGAAATCCTATAAATATTTTTTTAATAGAATACCACTACTATTAAATATATCGCTGTCATTTTAATCATTTAGTAAATATTTGGGTCTGGCGTGTGAAGTTTCTCTTGTATTTACAATTTCAAATGTGAAAAAGTAAATCATAGGTGCAGATTTTTTGTATTCAGTGTTTTTTCAGCATGTGTGTGTGATGTAAAAACAAAAACAAATATTTCTTTCAATATTATAATCTTGATCATGATAGTGGTGATAGTAAATTGTTAAATTATACCGTTTCATCTGTACGTATGACTACGTTGCAGTTCATAGTAACTGAGATGTTACAATCTCGCTTCACAGTACAACGCTTGCACACTGCATGGTGGCAAAGGTCAGGAGCAGAGAGAGTTTGCACTCTCCAACCTCAAGGCAGGTGCCAAAGACATTCTCGTGGCCACCGATGTGGCTGGTCGTGGTATTGACATCCAAGACGTGTCCATGGTACTTAACTACGACATGGCCAAGAACATTGAGGGTAAGCACCTTGTTTGTTTTACTGAAGGCAAACCATGTTTTTTTACAGGCTGAAATATATGTAATCTTTTTTCCGTGTCCATTACAGCGGTATCAAAAGTGCGCAAAATAGATAAGGCACAAACTGAGAAACAACACATTTCAGAAATAAAAGTTTAGAAACGGTAACTGCTCAAATGTAAAGTAACATCAAGTAAGGCTAAATATATGAAAAGTACTGATGTGGAGGGGGTGATTCCAAAACCAAAATGATATTTTTGACATGCTGTCGAGACCCAGAAAGCGTCTGTAAGGGTCATTTTTTGCTGTTCGAGTCACTATGGTGTGAATGGAAAAGTACACCACAGTCCATTTGTGACATCATAGTCATCCTCCATTGACGAGGAAATGGCTTTCCAACTAACAAATGGAAGCACCTACAAACACAACTGCACTTTCCACTTTTGTGACTGGACTGTGCTCGAGAGTGCCGTTGTAGTTCCCTTTATATACGTTTTTGGATGTTTTGTATCACTGGATAAACATTCCACCGATTATTTCTCCCAGATTACATCCATCGTATTGGTCGTACGGGTCGTGCTGGTAAGAGCGGCGTGGCCATGACCTTCCTCACCAAGGAGGACTCGGCTGTGTTCTATGACTTGAAGCAAGCCATCCTCGAGAGCCCCGTGTCCACCTGCCCGCCAGAGTTGGCTAACCACCCGGATGCACAGCACAAACCTGGAACCATCTTGACCAAGAAGAGGCGAGAAGAGACTATCTTTGCCTGAACAACACTTACAAACAACTTGGGGTCTTTTTCATTTTAATCCTGCTTAACATTCAGCTAGAACATGTCTTTGGTATTAAATGCAGATTTCATCACAAACAGAGATCCTCGTCTTCATGATGTGGCATGTAAGGGGTTAAAAAGACCCTCATTAGAGCTGGAAACAAGTCAGGATCCGTGTGAAAAGTAGTTGACTTGTTTTTTCCTCCCCTAATTACTGTTATTATGGACTTCTTGTCAAAAGTCATTTTTTTCTGCTTTAACGATGACAAATTTAAATATAAACATTTGTATGAAAACAGTCGTGTGAATAAATAAGATCTGTTGTTTTTGTTCTCCAAAAATGTGCTGAACATTTGTTAAAAAATGTAAGCATATAAACTCACGAATTGTGAAATTTAAAATGGTGGTGATGATCAAAACGTAGGCTCGCCGCACACCCAGCAACGTGGCCGAACGCCACAGAACCCCAGCCACTAGTTTTCATGAGTGGCAGAATGTCGGCCACTAGTTTCCCTCCCACTCTAAATTTGAATCGCAGGAGAACGGCATCTCAAATATAGTGGCATCACATTTCTTTCGCAACAAAAACAACCATTTCCAGGTATGACGCAAGATGCCAGTGTGGGCCAACACCGTATGTACAGTACACGCAGTGGGAGTAAAAAGTATGGTTAAACTTCTGCATTTACTGGTGACAAAATGTGGACTGATCTTCATCTAAATCACATGAATAAACAAACTGTTTAAACTAATACCTCACCAACAGTTATGTTTTCATTTGTTATTGAACATAGCATTTTTCCTCCATACATTGTGTTGTGTGTTCATCCTAAAGAATACTACTTTGGTTTCATCTGTTCACAAAATATTGTATTTTGCCAGTAGTGCTGTGGAACATCCATGTCATCTTCAACAAACATCAAATGTGGATCAATGGGTTTTGTTTTAGACAGCAACAGCTTCCTTCTTGGTGTTCTCCCATGAACCCAATTCTTGTTTAATGTTTGACATATGGTAGATTTGTCAACAGAGATGGTGGCATGTGTCAGTGATTTCTGCAAGTCTTCGGCTGAGACAAGGGTTATTTTTACCTCGAGCTTTCTGCACTGTGCAGTCATCTTTAGAAGGACGGCCACCCCTTGGAAGAGAGCAACAGTGCCGAACAAGCTGAGAAATATATCACACTAGCCAACGACTTGAATACCTTCTACTGCAGATTTGAAAAGGACACTTTCACAGCCCACACGCACACAGCCGCCCCACCGACCACAATCACACCTGACTTCTGCGTTAAGCATCCACGAACACGTGAGACGCATCTTCAAACGAACAAAGCGGCAGGCCCAGACCATGTGTCCCCATCCTGCCTCAAAGTCTGCGCGGACCAGCTCGCTCCAGTCTTCACACAGATCTTCAATAGATCTCTGGAACTGTGCGACGTACCATCCTGTTTCAAACGCTCCACCACTACTAATCTATTATTTGTACTGTACAGTCATTGACAGTTTCACCTAAATACTTTGCCTACAACACCAAAAATAGTCAATATCCAAAGTAATTTAGCGTATGATCGCTAGCACTTGCTGAAATTGCGTTCATACAGTGATTTCGAGTTCGTAACGACGACGGTCACCGACGAGCTAACTTAGCTAGCTACCTTTTAACAACATGCGATGGCGGCATGCGCTTGAAGCATCTCATTTTCCGGGTCACACTGAGTGCAAGCACATTGTCAGATTAACTTCAAACTTCACAGAAAACAAGAATAAAATAATAGTAAATCACATCAATATAGTTTTCTATTGTGTCCAAGTCCTATAAACGTGTGATTTTTTTTTTGACGCTGAAAACACTGTTTGCAGTCAGATTTGCGCTGACACAACTTCGGCACTGCGTCTTCATTCAATCGACAACAAACAGAGCTTCAAAAATATGAATAAACAGTTACTAGGACTTAAAAGGACTAAGGGCCGGGCACACTCGAGACCAGACATGCCCAAAGTCCGGCCCCCGGGCCAAATCCATATTCATATTTCCACTGGCCCGAAGCCTCTGTCATAAAATAAATAATATGTGGCCCGGCAGTACAAAATACACACGCAATTTTATATTTCACCACAGGATGGCAGTAAACTTGTGGCCGAACTGTCGCGGGGCCGTCTTGCGCATGATCTGTTTTTTGCCCATTTCGAAAATGGTAACTGGAAGTAAGAAAAGGCAAGTTGATAGCGAGGGCCGCCGTTTCCAGGACAAATGGAAGTCAGAATATTTTTTTCACTGAATTTAGAAACAACTGCATCTGCCGAATTTGCCAAGAGACTGTGGCTGTGTTCAAGGAGTTCAATATAAAGAGGCACGACCAGACGGAACATGCTAATTACGACAAGCTAACTGCGAACGAACGCAGTGAAAAACTGAAGCAACTGGAAACTGGTTTAACGGCACAGCAACACTTTTTCACAAGAGCCAGTGAGTCGAATGAAAATGCAACAAAGGCAAGCTATGAGGTGGCAACGCTGATTGCCAACCACTGCAAACCTTTTACTGAGGGTGAATTTATTAAAGACTGTGTGATGAAAATGGTGGAGAACATTTGTCCTGAGAAAAAGCAACAGTTCGCCAATGTTTGCCTGGCTCGTAGCACTGTGTCACGGAGGATCGAAGAAGTTTCTTCTGATATTAAGAGACAGTTGGACGCAAAAGGAGTGGAGTTTGAATTTTGTTTGTCAGCCTGTAACGAAAGCACGGACGCATCCGACACCGCTCAGTTACTGATTTTTTTAAGAGGAGTGGACAGTGAAATGAACGTGCGTGAAGAACTACTTGACTTCCAGAGCCTAAAGGACCAAACAAGAGGGAAATAATTGATTTGCTTCTGTTTGTTCCACTGTAGATGACATAAAATTACAGTGGAATAAAATCACGGGGATTATTACGGATGGCGCACCTCCCATGGTTGGCGAGCACAGTGGATTATCAACCCTAGTGTGTCACAAAGTAAGCGAAGAAGGAGGTAAAGCTATAAAACTCCATTGTATTATTCACCAACAAGTTCTATGTGCCAAACATCTGAAATATGATCACGTTATGAAACTGGTGATAAAGGCTATTAATTATATTCGCTCCAAAGCCCTGTGCCACCGCCAGTTTCCACAATTTCTACTGGATATCCACGCTGAATACGGAGATGTTGTGTATCACACCGATGTAAGATGGCTCAGTCGGGGGTCTGCACTCCAGCGTTTCTACTCACTCAGAGGAAATTGGACAATTCTTGGCAAACAAGGGACAACCGATGCCAGAACTAACCGATCCTGTTTGGCTGTCTGATTTTGGATTTTTAGTTGACATAACCCGATATCTGAACGCCCTGAACACGAGCCTTCAGGGGCAAAATCCATTGATAAGCCAACTGTATTCACATATTAAAGCCTTTCGGACCAAGCTGCTACTTTTCCAAACCCACCTGTCACAAACGCAGCCCAATACCACACATTTCCAATCTCTGCAAGAAATAATGACGTGTTTTCCAGCGCACAATATTAGTGTGCAAATGAGGAGGTATGCCGCAAACATCTCATCTCTGACTGAGGAGTTTCAACAACGTTTCAGGGATTTTGCAACTATTGAAAAGGAGATCACGCTTTTTTCTTCTCCCGTTTCCGTGGATCTCAGTGACGTTCCAGCCCACCTGCAGTTGGAGCTCGTTGAGCTGCAGTGTGACACGGAGTGTCGCAGCCGGTACCAATCAGAATCAGAATCATCTTTATTTGCCAAGTATGTCCAAAACACACAAGGAATTTGTCCCCGGTAGTTGGAGCCGCTCTAGTACAACAGACAGTCAATTTACAGAACACTTTGGAGACATAAAGCCATTGACAAAAAATAATTGTGCAAAAAGATGCAGAGTCCTCTAGCACTTAGAGCAGTTCGAACGACTAATATTGCAATAGTCTGGTGCAATGACCATTGTGCAAAGGGCGCCGAGACTTCAAGGAGTGTATGCGGTTTAAAGTGACGAGTAGTGCGATCATCTGGGACAATGTTGGTTGTGCAAATGTTACAGATACTCCTCAATCAGTGTGCAAATGGAGCAGATGCTACTCTGGCATGAGTGGCCAGTATATGCAAATAGTGCAGCATGGCGAGACAACTACAGTGAGTGCACGAGTAATACATAATTGGCCCCACAGAAATGTGACAACGAACTCAAGTCAAAAAATTGCCAGCTTGTTGTAATGGAATTATACGTTAGGTGTTTAAGAAGTTGATCGCAAGAGGGAAGAAGCTGTTGGAATGTCTACTAGTTCTAGTTTGCGTTGATCGGTAGCGCCTACCTGAGGGAAGGAGCTGGAAGAGCCGGTGACCGGGGTGCAGACGGTCCGAGAGAATTTTGCACGCCCTTGTCTTAGTTCTGGCAGCGTGCAAGTCCTCAATGGTGGGTAGGGGGGTACCGACAATCCTTTCGGCAGTTTTGATTGTCCGTTGCAGTCGGAGTTTGTCCTTTTTTGTAGCAGCACCAAACCAGACTGTGATGGAAGAAAACAGGACTGATTCGATGACCGCTGTGTAGAACTGTCTCAGCAGCTCCGGTGGCAGGCCGTGCTTTCTCAGAAGCCGCAGGAAGTACATCCTCTGCTGGGCCTTTTTGAGGACGGAGTTGATGTTGTTCGCCCACTTCAGGTCCTGAGAGACAGTAATTCCCAGGAACTTGAAGGTCTCGACGGTTGACACAAGGCAGCTGGACAACAACTCCCTCTTGTCAACTTTTACCAGCAACTGGATAAAGACAGGTTCCAAGAGATTCGTACATTTGCTAAGAAAATGTTGAGCTTGTTTGGCTCGACATACTTGTGCGAGAAGACATTCTCAGTCATGAACATGAATAAGAACCGCGTGAGGACAAGACGAAGTGACTCCCACCTGCGTGACATCTTGCGCATTAAAACCACCGCTTTTGAGCCAGACCTGCCCCATTTGTTGCAGTCGAGATCTCAGTATCACCCTTCACATTCATGCAAACATGTTGTTTGTTGATTCTGATGAATAAAGTTTGAGTTTGAGTCAAATTCCATAAAAATACTTTATTTTGCATTTAATTATTTTTCATTTTAATCTTCATTTATCCAGGTCAGGTAGTTATCAGATCTACCTAGCAGCAGACAGCATAGTAAAACAAAGTAAAATAAAAGTAAACACAAAAAAATATTACCCTCGTCGGTAGCATGTAAAATTAATGCTGGCCCGTATGACAATTCTTTTACGTCAATGTGGCCCCTGAGCCAAAAGGTTTGGGCACCCCTGCTCTAGATTGATGGCTTGTAAATCACAGTGCTCAAACAACCATTCACACTTACAGGCAATTTAAAATGTTCAGTTAACCTCACATGCATGTTTTGGGAATGTGGGAGATAGCCAGAATAGCCGTAGAAAACCTACGCAAGCACAGAAAGAATACACCAACTACACAGAGGAAGTCCAAAGCCGAGATTCCAACCCCGAACCTCAAAACCGTGTGGCCGACGTGCTAACCAATGGCCGACGTGCTGCCCTAGTTTTCATTTCATTGCTCATCCAAAATTCAAAGACACGGGTAACAATAATAATAATAATAATAATAATAATAAAAAAGCGGGCATTCGTTACTATAGTAAGCTATAATACAGTATACTGTATATTACATCATTATTACATTGCATGTATCATTACATACAGTATGTCTTATCCCTGGCGTCGGGCCGAAACGTCTAAATTGTCAAATTGTTTTGGTTAGTTTTTTTAACAAATCAATACTATTGGTTAGTATCCATGTGTGTGTTATTTTAACAAATTGTTGACCGTTTTAAAGTGCTGAAAATGACTTGTTCTCTTTGATGATGGAATGTTAATGGCTCAAAAAACATGCAGTTTTTTTGATTTTCTAAAACAATTATGCTTTTGGAAATGGGAGATTTCCTCTTGATGCCAGCGATACTTAACTAATAGTTATATATATAGTGCACTACATCAGTATTGATTATATACCAATAGAACGAAACACTGTAAACATATAGTATTTTAAAAATTCACTTATCCCGGAATGTTTTGAGTTCCCCATAAAATGTTACGTTTTACATTAACATTGAATTCAATGTAATAAGAGGAAACACAAAATGGACACAAACAATTAAAATACATAAATGTGTTTATTTTGTTGAAGTCATAATTTTCTTAGCATTGTAAATCTATTTTTCAAAAAGAAAGCATTCTTTACAGCATCAGGCAGGAAATGTTTCACTTTGTACACCTTGTGAACGGGAGCGGGAAGAGGCGTGTTGTGTTACGCTAGCACGCTGTGGTAGTGTGGTGGATACACTGTTAGATTTAGTGCAGTTATTGCATTACAAAGCAACCATCCTCAAAAAGGAGTAGTGCAATTTTTTTCTTTTTTTTTTTTTGTACTCACACTGAAGACGAAGTCCAGATGGTGTAAGGCGTTTCATTTTTCAATTTTAGGCTTAGTATTGCATACAGAATAAGACATAGGAAACTAAATGACAACCTTGTAAAAATTGTGCTTCATAAATTGGAAATAACCCTCAACCGCTTCATCAGTTGTTTAATCATTGGTCCACTCTGGCAAAATAGAATGAAAATAGCTAATTGAAGAGCTAAGACATGCAGGACATCAATCTGATCTGGAGACCATTTTCAGTGAAGGAATTTCTAAGGGCGTCAAGTAAGCGAGTGCCCATCTCAACTTGAACTTGTGGGTGTGAGTTAGAGTGCTTTTTGTAGTAAGTGGAGAAGGAAACCGCCACAAAGAAGACTATCACTGCAATACAACGGGCAAAACCAGAAAAGATGCATTACTAAAATACTTAACGGTCAAAAGAATCAGAATTCATGCAGCACTTGCATAGTTTTTTTTTTTTGTCTTTTTTCTCAATCATGCTGTTTTTTTCCTCTTCAAAATATACATACAACACTAGATACATATGCGACATAGAAGCAGTAAACAAGTAATTCCTTAAGTCAGCTGGTATGAACCCTGCGAGACGCTCGCAGGCTGACTGCGTAAGAACGCGATGACGTTATGTCATGTCGCGGGCAGGTGCTACAGCTGCGAGTCCTTCGCCACACGCTTGTCACATGGAGCTGAGGGACACCTGAGGGTCGGCCGTGGGAAAACTGCAGTACACAACGGGGCGCAATGATTAAGGAGAGGCTAGTGTGGAACCTGGGGATGCTACAATCAAAGAATGTGCTACAATCGGATGACAGGGTGGTGCAGAGACACCGCGAGGCATGCAAACGAACATTCTCGGAGGCCACCGCGTGCTTCATGTGCGGACAACGGGTCGACGTAAACAAGCAATTTGGGCACCAACATTCCCTTTTGTTTTTTTTACACGTGTTTACATTCTCTGTGCCCGTCTGCTTTTTCAAGGTGTTCGCAAGTGATTGTGCAATAGCAGAGAGAAAGAGAGAGAGAGAGAGAGAGATGCACTGGTGGTGACAGTGTCATGTACTGCAGCTTCACTCTTGCAATGTGCCATTCGTTATCTTCGTAAGTTTACGACAAAACGTGGGCGGCAGCGTGTATCTGAAACAAGCGACCAAATCAAGAAGCAATGTAACTAAACTCCGTGCCCATTCAGTATTTACATGATCCGAAAATGCATGAGTATCTTCCATCTGTGAATTCGACAGTAAACATTCCTACATTAGTTTAGCCATAGAGATCATTCGGCCCCTGTTCTGGCATCAATGTGCAAATAGTCTCCAAATAATGATACTCTAGTCACACATGCAACAGTAAAGATAACTAAACATGTTTTGCTTTAAGGCCAGTATACTGGATATGGAGACATCCTACAATAGAGAAACACTGGCAAAGCAGCACAAGTTTGCCTGAAGAGACATTCCATTGCAGAGTAGCCCTGTTGACAATCTGACAATCGGCCCGGAGATGTCAAAATGTCCCCTCGGTGGCGATAAAGTGATGCTGTAAAAATAGACCTGGACTTGTGGATTCCTCAGTAGGTGTCTCGAGGCCAAGGGCGACTGCGCTGGCGGTTGATTCTGTGGTTGTGACCCTGCTGGGCTTCACTTTGAAGCAGCCTGTCCTGCGACTCGTGACTGTTGGCGTTGTGGCCGACGGCGTGGCCCCGGTGCGCGGGGTACATACCCCTGTATGCGCGGCCGGGGCACGGAGAGGCGTACCCATCCTCCTCCTCTTCCTCGTCGTCTTCTCCCACCCTCTGGCACGGGCTCCCCCTCTGGCCGTGAGACAGGGAGTCGCTAGCCTCGTCTGATGGCATGAGACTGTCCTGCTCCAAGGGGGAGAGGGCCTCCTCGCCTGCCTCGTCTTCCTCCTCCCCTTCCTGCGCCTCGGCCTCCAAACCCACCGCCTCACTAGCCTGCGGCTGGTTCTTGTTCTGGAAGAACAAAAGTTGAGAGGCACAACAAGTGGTTTTACTCTTCCTCCTTATGAAAGCTGTTCTGTCACATCAAAGTTTTGATGGATGCAAACAAATAAGGGTGACTGTGACAAAAGAATCCAAACAACTTGTGAAGAAGGACTTACAAGACGCCACCTCTGATGCCTCAAAAGAAGGCATATGGAGACAAATAAGAACAGTTATATAGGCAGCTTCTATTTATTACGGTGCACTGGGGGCGTTGTATCTCATTTAAGTAAATGCTTGGGTGCGAATGACATGTAGTCATTTGCCCAAATTAAATGATTATTTTGTGATTGACATTGAATATATGAAAAAAATGAAAAAGGACAGAGACACCATTTTGGCCACCATTTAGCTATCTAAAGCCATCTATCCATCGAGCTAGCTAGGTGGCTAGCTAGCTACTGTATGTATGTTATAAAAAAAATAATAATAAAAAGTTCAAGTCTTGAATGATATGTTTCGTTCGAGTACAGTAAGTCCTTTTTAGCAAGGTGTTTGCAAAGTTTTGTCCGTGTGTACAGACATCACAACAGATTAAATGCCAGTGAAAAGGTGGAGATGGAGGGAATGGAGAGGCTATATGGCATAAGTGTCAGTGTACTGTACACATACTGTATTGTGGTCTTATTCCTATTATTGTGGAACACGAAGTACACACATTACCGATAGCGTCATGTGACATTGCGAGGGCTGCTGGCACATTAACGAGGCATGCGTGGAAACGGACAAGAAGAACAGACAAGGAGCAGCAATGAGAAGATTCTGCCAAATGACACGCAAGTTCAGTCATTTTAGGCTCCATGTGTCATTCAGCGCAGTGGATTCAAACTGCTGATTCACCCGACACCGTCAACTCGAGGAGAGGAGGAAGGATGTGGCACACCAATAAAACACTGTGTCATCCCCATGTTTGGCTCAGGTGTTAAAGGTGTGTGTGTTGCATATACCCCACTACTCACCCCAGCTGGTAAAGCCATCATTCAATTATTTCCTGTATTTCAGAAAATGTTAAGCATGGATGAGCGAGAGGACACACAAGCGGAGACAATTAAATCAAAAACACAGGAGTGAGAATTGGGAGACGTCGAAAACAGGGACAACATAACACAAAAGTCTTGACACGGGACAGTTGAGACCAGTGAAGCGCAGCTCACCTGGAGACTGGAGTTGGCGGACGGCGGGGTCATCAGACTCTGCTCTAAAAGAGGATTAAGAGGGGTGGTGCCTGGGAGATGAGTGGCCCGCCAGTATATCTCCAGGTATTCAGCCAAATGCTCACAAGCATCCTCCAGCTGGTTTTCATCCAAAATGACATCAAACAAATCCTACGGGCAAAAGTACAAATTTGAAATGGGAGCAATGATTGAAACAGAAGTGACGGCCACTTGGGCAAGTGGTCCTAAAAAAACAAAACAAAACAAAACAAAAAACCCCAAAACTCCAAAAAACACATCATTAGCATTCCAAACTGTGGATTAAGTTGCATTAATGTCATTTTAAGATGTTTTTTGAAATGTCAGAGTACTTTCTGAATTGTTGATTGACAGTTACATCTTGATTTCTATTCAGGCTTGTGTTAATAAGCCGAGTGGTTCGCACTTCTGCCTCAGAGTCAAGAAGTCCTGAGTTTGAATCTTGGCTTGGGCCCTCCTGTGTGGGGTTAGCATGCTCTCCCCATACCCGAATGGGATTTCTCTGGTTGCTCCCACATTCCCCAAAAATGCACGTTAGGTTAATTGAAGACTCATGGTCCAAAGGTGCAAATGTGGGTGTGAATGTTTTTTTGTCTATAGGTGCCCTGCGATTGGCTGGCGACCGGTCGCCTGTCTGTCTCTTGCCCAAAGTCAGCTGTGATAGGCTCCAATAATGTGATAGGCTCGGCGGGAAAGAAGATGGATGGATGATATGGGTTGATTTTTGCAATTTTAGATTAATTGTAGATGGCAAAACATACAGTGTTCTCCATACAAAGTACACGCCTTACAATACAACTGAAGAAGACCCATAGCTGAGTGTTTGTAAACTAGACTCTAGTACGCATAAGCGGTACAGAAAACGGGTGGTTGCAGCCTGACAGCGCACATTTGGCCAGTTTTTCCGCTATCCACCTCGTTATCAATGAATTCATTTGAGCCCTTTTGTGTATGCCAATCAACTCCTGACTTGCCCTTGTCTTCTTCAAACAGTGGCTCATTGTTGTAACTAGTACAGTATATTTCATGCTCCTGTTTCTGTTGATTCCTTTTTAGAGCATTGATTTACTTGTCATCTCAGTGCGTAATTCCCACTGTTCTCATGAGTCAATAAAATATTTTGTTAATTCCTACTTGCCTTGTTCTGCATCGGGCATTTGACATTGCCACCACTCATTTTGACAGCTAATGGAATACATGCAGGTATTTCTGGAAGGAATGAAATTTAGGTAATTCTGTGATTCTAGACATTTATTTACATTTAAGATTTGTATTAACAACTATAAGGTCTGATTTACCAGCAGTTTGGTGTTCAAACATCTTCGATGGATGCAATTTGAAATAGTCCCACTTCATAGTAATCATAAAAAATGTTAGTGAATATATTTAATGTACAGTAGGTATATCATATTAATGGTAAATATTTACCACCCTGGTAATTTGCAGCATATGAAGACATTCTGACGGGGACTGATAGTCCACTTACAGGGGGGCACTGAGTGAGTTTGTCTGCAGCCATCATCTGCACATTCAGGTGCTTGCTCTGAGACTTCCCCCTGGACTTGATCAGCCTCTGGAGCACCTGAGAGAAGCCCAAAGAGTAGAGGTTGTCCACACTGAGGTAGAAAAGGGAGTTATTGTGGACGGTACCTTTGGTGAGGAGACTTTAACGTAGACAACGATGGGCGCGAGGGAGGTTTTGGCGAGCTGCGCCGGATGGTTGATGGTGTCCGCATCCAGAACCACCAGCTGCAGCGTTTTGGCCAGTTCAAATATCCTCTCGATTTCGCTTTGAACCTCCGCTGCATTAACCACATCATTTTCCATGTTCAGTCCTTGAACTACTGATCATCAAAAAGTACCCATCTTTTTAATGTGACTTTTACCCAAACTGGAGCGAGTGTTGGACCTCTCCATTATGGGTCTTTTATTGAGGACAGATCTCTTGGCTAAAGACAGGTCGGCAGTGACACGTGTGATTGAGATTCTGGGGTTTCAGTGAAAGTGGCAAAAACATACAATTAATACAATATTTGGGGCCGACTGAACAAACCAGCGACAAATGTTATTCTTGACGTCTACTGACCTTCCTTCAAATCTGTGTTTCAGGAAGTCAAAAAGGGCTTTCTGCATCATATCTGTAACCTGGGGGGAAGAGAGAAGACACTAGCATTTAACGTAATTATTTTAATCGGATAAACATTAAACGGAGCAGTGACAGACTAGTTTTAGTGCAAAGTGTTTGTGTTATTCTATTGGCCAGAGGTCAAATGCGGCTTGCTGACCTCATAACCCTTGAGTGATGGTCCCACGAGGACCACCGGCCTCATGGAGGGCACCACATCATATGGAGGGACATGTTCCTGCCACACACAGGGCAAGGCAAGAGATGAAACGGATGACGATCACCATGGGGGGGTGGTGAAAAAGGAATTGGGGGAAAAGACAACCACAGCAAATATCAAAAAGGAGAGTAATGAGTTAACTTACCTGTTTTTGCTTCTGTTTAGCTTTTGAAAATAAAAAAGTCATTAAGTTGATTCAGATAAAACACTGGCAGACACCAGTCGGACAAAAAGGCTGCATGTGTAATACTTACATTCACCTGCAGATGGTGGTGTGGTCCGCCAGCTCCCAGTCACCATGTCTCCTAAACTGGAGGAGTTGCCCCCTGTTTTTCTGTAATGCCAAACCACAATATTACTACATGAACTCCATAGACTTCAAAAATGACCAAAATGTGTTTGCACATTGACACTGCTAATGCATTTGCATAATGTATATGTACTCAGTAACTGTGTTTATCATACAAGGGTGTTCAGCTTCCATTCGAGCTAGAAACCAGGTTACCAAAGAAATTAACATTGCAAAGAGGATCTATGCAGCAAAGTTGGAAAAACAGTTTAGCGCGAACGACTCGAAATCAGTCTGGCGTGCATTCCAATCGCTGACTAATTACAAGCGACGATCCCCCCAAGCTGAGAACAATAGCACACTAGCCAACGACTTGAATACCTTCTATTGCAGATTTGAAAAGGACAGTTTCACTCCACACACCCACCCGGCCGCACCCGCGACCACAACCACACCTCTGACTTCTGCGTTAACCATCCATGAACAGGATGTGAGACGCATCTTCAAACAACAGAAGATTAACAAAGCAACAGGACCGGACCATGTGTCCCCATCCTGCCTCAAAGCCTGCGCGGACCAGCTCGCTCCAGTCTTCACTCAGATCTTTAACAGATCTTTGGAAATGTGCGAAGTTCCATCCTGCTTCAAACGCTCCACCATCATTCCAGTCCCCAAGAAACCTGCAATCTCTGGTCTGAATGACTACAGGCCTGTCGCTTTGACATCTGTGGTCATGAAGTCCTTTGAACGTCTCGTGCTGGACCACCTCAAGAGTGTCACAGGTCCCCTGCTGGACCCCCTGCAGTTTGGCTACCAAGCGAACAGGTCTGCGGATGATGCAGTCAACATGGGACTGCACTTCATCCTCGAACACCTCGACAGTGCAGGGACCTACGCGAGGATCCTGTTCGTGGACTTCAGCTCAGCGTTCAACACCATCATCCCTGAACTCCTTTCAACCAAGCTTCTCCAGCTCAGCGTCTCACCTGCCATCTGCCAGTGGATTTACAGCTTTCTGACGGGCAGGACACAGCAGGTCAGGCTGGGGGAGGCCACCTCATCCACACGCAGCATCAGCACTGGGGCGCCCCAAGGTTGTGTCCTCTCTCCGCTGCTCTTTTCTCTCTACACGAACGACTGCACCTCTGCGAACCCGACTGTCAAGCTCCTGAAGTTTGCAGATGACACCACTGTCATCGGCCTCATCAAGGACGGTGACGAGTCTGCATATCGACAGGAAGCGGAGCGGCTGGAGCTGTGGTGCGGGCGACACAACCTGGAGCTGAACACGCTCAAGACGGTAGAGATGATCGTGGACTTCAGGAGGCATCCTTCGCCACAGCTGCCCCTCACGTTGTCCAGCTGCCTTGTGTCAACCGTCGAGACCTTCAAGTTCCTGGGAATTACAATCTCTCAGGACCTGAAGAGGGCGACCAACATCAACCCCGTCCTCAAAAAGGCCCAGCAGAGGATGTACTTCCTGCGGCTTCTGAGAAAGCACGGCCTGCCACCGGAGCTGCTGAGACAGTTCTACACAGCGGTCATCGAATCGGTCCTGTGTTCTTCCATCACAGTCTGGTTTGGTGCTGCTACAAAAAAGGACAAACTCCGACTGCAACGGACAATCAAAACTGCCGAAAGGATTGTCGGTACCCCCCTACCCACCATTGAGGACTTGCACGCTGCCAGAACTAAGACAAGGGCGTGCAAAATCCTCTCGGACCGTCTGCACCCCGGTCACCGGCTCTTCCAGCTCCTTCCCTCAGGTAGGCGCTACCGATCAACGCAAACTAGAACTAGTAGACATTCCAACAGCTTCTTCCCTCTTGCGATCAACTTCTTAAACACCTAACCTACAATTCCATTACAACAAGCTGGCAATTTTTTGACTTGAGTTCGTTGTCACATTTCTGTGGGGCCAATTATGTATTACTCGTGCACTCACTGTAGTTGTCTCGCCATGCTGCACTATTTGCATATACTGGCCACTCATGCCAGAGTAGCATCTGCTCCATTTGCACACTGATTGAGGAGTATCTGTAACATTTGCACAACCAACATTGTCCCAGATGATCGCACTACTCGGCACTTTAAACCGCATACACTCCTTGAAGTCTCGGCGCCCTTTGCACAATGGTCATTGCACCGGACTATTGCAATATTAGTCGTTCGAACTGCTCTAAGTGCTAGAGGACTCTGCATCTTTTTGCACAATTGTTTTTTGTCAATGTCTTGATGTCCCCAAAGTGTTCTGTAAATTGACTGTTTGTTGTACTAGAGCGGCTCCAACTACCGGAGACAAATTCCTTGTGTGTTTTGGACATACTTGGCAAATAAAGATGATTCTGATTCTGATTCTGATTCTGTTTTGTTTGCTGCTCAATGGGATTTATGGATTTATCATAAATTGTTGCTTATTTTAACATCAGTTTTATTTCATCACTGCACTATTTCTGTTTCTTCCTAATACCAATTCCTGTCCAGTGGCAGTAAACCAGATTTTGAAAAAAACCCTCTAAAAAGGCACAGTACCTCTGTTTCTGCTCTTGTTTGAGTCTCATTGCCTCCAGTCTCAGCGGGCTAGGGATGAAGGCAATGTCAGCTCCCTCCTTGACTAGCCGGCCGATCCACCAGTCATTACTGTACTTCTGTTAAATTGAGAAAAAGAAAAAAAACAGTTCAGCGTCAAGCAAATGTTTGCTGTTTAAACAGAGGAGAACCTAGTTGGAATGAGTATCAATCACTCACTTCTTTGATGTGCAGGAAGTCTTTGGCATCAAAGTTGACTGCAGCTCCTTGTACAGGGCAGTCCTCATCCAGAGCTCCACAGTAACTCACATTTGTCTTTACTGCAAACGCTACAGGTTTGGACTGGCAAAAAAAATTAAACAATAAAGCCGCCTGATGTGAAAAATGTGATTGACTCTAGAATAGGCACTTACGACAAAATGAAATCATATTTATGGCTCCAACTAACGATTATTTAATGTGATTGTTTGATCTGTTTAATGTGATTGTTTAATCTGTCAATTGTTTGTTCAATTAATCAGATAAAAAATATATATAAATGTCCATCCCTTTATTCAAAAACAGGAAATTATTTCAATTTGACAGTGCAGAAAATGCACAAACAAATTGAATCTGATTTAGTTTCTGGTTTGGTCTGTGACATCGTTCAGAAAATGGGCAAAAATGGGGAAGATTTTTTTCCAAAGTAAAAGAAGATGTTTGCAAATGTCTTATTTTAATGAAACACTAGAATAATCAGCTTGCTTTATTAATATAATAAACGTAATTATTAATATTGATTGTCAAGAGGCTGAAATTCCAAGGATTTGGACAAATTTAACTTAAACAAGGTCTCTCAACGATTTATCGATCATACAAATAATTATCGATTAATTTGATAACTGATTAGTTATCGATTAATAGATTAATTGTTGCACCTCTACTCATATTGCTTTCAGGAGACTGGCCTTCTGTCTGTTCGGATTCCACAAAAAAAATCTCCATCTGATATTGTGAACCAATGTCGTCCAAGCGTGTCACCAAAAAATGTTTCCTGCACAGGTAACATTTTTGCAGAGTGACAGTAATACTTAAAAACAATAAAATGGGTGGCTGCGATTGGATGGTGGCCAGTTCAGGGTGTACCCCACCTCTCGCCCAGAGTCAGCTGGGATAGGCCCCCCCTCTCGTGAGGATAAGTGGTACGGAAAATGGATGGATGGAATGAAAATGGGTGGCAAAAACTTATCTTTGATGAGTACCGCTTTGTGCTACAATCTCCTTTTTTTGTTACATCATTGTCATTATCTACCATATGAGAGCCTGGGAAAGTTTTTGTTCTGGTTGTGGATTCTTGTTTTAATGTACTGTTAGACCTTTTTTCCCATGCAGGATTACATGCATTGCTAATATTATACATCTACCAGAAGAAAAATGCATAACTACTACACATGTGCCACACCAAATGAGCAAAAATAACCAAAACAATTCATTAATAATGATGACGAGAACAATTATTTCCTGGTATGAAATGAATGAATGTTCTACCTTAGCTCTGTCGAGCTGAAGTTGTGCCTGGCGCTCGGCTTCACGCCGATACGCCTCGCGGTCCTCCTCTGCTGACAGGTCGGAATCCGATGGTCTACTGGTATAGGAATCAGCCGACCCCTAGTGGGACAGTGTGAGGGAATGGAAGAATCTTTATGCAGTCATTTCCTTATTTGCATCACAGCTTTCTAGTGTGTGCTGCATTTTGTGCTGCTGGGTTCGTTTGCAGGTGTCTGTTCACCCCAACACGCTCATGAGGGAGCCTGTGTGTATGTACAACACAATCTGCTGCTCTCCCACACCCGCCATCCTCTGGAAGACCAAATATAGCACAAAGGAGGAAACCACTTCCTCTTCTCTCCTGCTTGGCCCCATTCCATCCCATCATCCCCCACAGTGGTGCAGCACATATACATCCTTTTTTGCCTTGTTTATTCTCCAAAGACATTGCCTCATTAGCAAAATGATATGCCTGTGATCATTTTTCACTCGTAAAGATTTAAGGACACATACTAGTTTGGCTTCTGCATTGTGCTGAAAACAACAGATCAAACAAAGACAAACTTTACTATTTAGTGCTGCAAATGGGTTCAATATTCCCGATAAAATGAATGATCAAAATGAATCTCTGTGCATTTGTGTAATGAGGAGAACTGCAAATTAGGCCTGCCCTGCCCATCTGAAAGAATTCATCTTGTATCACCAAGCGTTTCCTGTGTCACGCGGAAGAGAACCAGGTAGCATGCACCTCTGCTGCTTGTGTGTGCTTGTCTGTGTTAGATAAGATCTGATTTCTTGCTCTCATAAACTCTGCAAAGCAACACTGCACCAGCGCCAGGCAGCACTGGCAGAATAAAAGGAGAATGAGTTGGATTGATAGAGTCAACAATTCAGACAAGATATACATTACTGAGAAGACAAGAATGTTTACGACCCCGGAGAGTGGGCATGGCTGACAGATTGCTGGAAAGACAAGAGAAGTATCCACAATTTATAACTGATCTTAAGGGTGGCTATCTCGTGGGGAAGGGCAGATTAGAACAGAATCCAATGCTATAATGAAACTGTGTGAGAGTGGACTGTCAATCATCGTCGCGCATCCATAGGAGGGCGTCAGGGTGGGTAAAGACCATGAGAGACACACACCTAGATTATCAGAAATTTAACTGATAAGGAGGGCAGCGCTAGAGCCAGTTAAAGACATTGACTCCTGTATCTTCTGTGGTAAGGCACTGGGTTAAACAAGCATAAGCAAGGCGTTTTGTCAGAGGACTGTTAAAAGATACGATCGAGATCTGCCTAGGCTGGCTGTGTCTGTCTTTCATTATTTGTGTGGTGAGATTACAGACCTGTAACACAAACTATCTGTCCTCAAAACCCATTCAGTCTTTTGAAAATGAAGTTTGAAACCACACAGTAGATAAACTTTCATGCTGGCAAAGCTGCGCTGCATTGCAGACTGCAATGTCGTCATGTTTGTCGATCAGGTCTCGAGGGCAAAATTTAAGACTTTTCCTCTCTTTTCTTCTCAAACGGTAAAACCAATGACCTCATTTATGCAGAAATTGTCTGAAAGGAAGATTTTATCAGCCCAAACTAATAAAGCCACCAAAGGTCCTCCTAGAGTCAAGAGCATAGACGTGTCTAGCCCATTTTTGTCTACGCATAAAGTGAATAAAAGCACCCACATTTGAGAGATCTGTAGAATAGTTTTTTACTGTGTCCCTTTTTTAACACGCTAGAAAAAAAACAAACAACAACAACAAAACCATACAGTAATTGGTTGAAATGTAATATTCTAACAACAAAAATACAGTATATCCCCCTTGCCTCAAAATGGTTTGATCCACCCCAGACGTCCCACCTCTCCTTAACTGTGTTGTGAGTGCCGATCTCAAGTTACGCAGAGAAATACCTTCCCGCGAGTGGTGACATTCATATGCCTATCTTGCTTAAAATAGGATGTATGGCAAATTTCTTACAGTATTTCCCACTTGCCAAAACACAAAACCCTATTGTCTGAAGCAAATGCTCAATGTCCTATAGTTGGGAGAACATTCCCTTTTCACCTAGTTAGACCAACTTGAGAACATATTTCCACCCACTAAAACACTTGCTTTTTTCATTATGTACATGATTACAGTATGACTCTATACATCGTTCTACACAAAAAGGTGCTTCAATGCATAGATTTTCCATCATACTTGTAAGGCCTAGTACTTTTTTGTTTTGATACAATTGCTAAACAGGATTTTTGTTTGGTTTTGCAAAATACAATGCTATTGTGAACAATCAAGATTATTCCTCCCGCTTTATGATCTAATGATTGTGTTTTCCTTTTTTCTATGGAGTGCGTAATGACTGTGCAGTGGGGTTTTCCATTTTGATTGATTCAGGATCAGTTTTGAGGAACAGTTTCGTTTTGCAGGAAGAGTCAGTGGTTTTGTGGATGTAGCTTGAATTTCTGGATTTGTGTTTTAGCAATTGAGGAAAACTAACTTCTACCACTCAATACCAACACAATGTCATCCTTACAAGGCCTAATTTTTGCTGTTCATATTGTTATGTAGGAATTAGCGAAACATTTTTCTTGCTAGGAAACGTTACAGATGGTCAGACACCACTGTCCTTTTTTAATTGGAATGTGTGTGTGTGCACACGTGTGCACGTGTGCAGGCGTGCATGTGTGTACAAACAAGTAGCATCATGGATATTTCTGGGAAGGGGAAGAGCCAAGTTCATATACTGTATGTATTAGATGGTGTATTTACAATGATGTTAAAAGTTGGATCGATGTATCAGTTTACATCTCTTATTAGATATAAAACACATAAGGGGTTAATTGGGGCCCCCTAGTGGAGCTAGACCTGGAGGTGGGGCTTGATGGAGAGCGCCTGGTGGCGAGGCCTGCACCCATGGGGCCAAGCCCAAGGAGGTAACGTGCTTCCTCCTTTCCCATGGGCTCACCACCTGTGGGAGGGGCCAACGCTGTCTGGTGCACTGTGAGATGGGTGGTGGCCAAAAGGAGGGGCCCTTGGCAGTCCGATTCCTGGTTACAGAAGTCGGCTCTAGGGATGTGGAACTATAGCTCTCTGGCAGGGAAAGAGCCTGAGATGCTGGGTGAGGTTGAAAAATTCAGACGAGACATAGTTGGGCTCACCTCAGCACACAGCTTTGGCTACGGCAGCAGTTTTCTGGATAAGGATTGGACTCTTTTCTACTCTGGAGTTGCCCATGGTGAGAGGCTCTGAGCAGGTGTGGGGATATTTATACTTACAGTAGATCCCCAAAGCTGTCTGTACGTTGGAGTTCACCCCAGCAGATGAGAGGGTAGCCTCCCTCTGCCTCTTAACTGTTGTTTGTGCCAATGCACCAAACAGCAGCTCAGCGTTCCCACCATTTTGGAGTCCTTGGAGGGGGTGCTGGAGAGCGCCCCTGTTGGGGACTCCTTCGTTCTGCTGGGGGACTTCAATGCTCATGTGGGCAGTGACAGTGAGACCTGGAAGGGGAGGAATGCCCCCCCACCCACCACCCCGATCTGAACTCGAGTGGTTGTTTTGTTACTGGACTTCTGTGCTCATCATGGACGGTCCATAATAAACACCATTTTCAAACATAAGGGTGTCTATACGTAGACTTGATACGACGACACCCTAGGCCGCATGTCTTCAACACTCGGGTGAAGAGAGGGGCAGAGCTGTCAAACGATCACCACCTGGTGGTGTGTTGTCTCCGATGGTGGGGTAAGATGCCAGTCTGACCTGGCAGACCCAAATGTATTGATAAGGTCTGCTGGGAACGTCTGGCAGAGTCCCCTGTCTGAAAGAGCTTCAACTCCCACCTCTGGCATAACTTTTCCCACGTCCTGGGAGAGGCGGGGGGACATTGAGTCAGAGTGGACAATGTTCCACACCTCCATTGTTGAGGCAGTCTGTGCCTGTCGTAGTGGCAATCCCTGCTGATGGACACCTATCAAGCCTTTCTGCACAATGGGACTCCAGAGGCAGCTGATGGGTATCGACTGCATCAATTCCAAATCCATATGGTTTAATATGATGTTAGTCTACCCTTGGCAGCTATAACAGCTTCAATTCTTGTGGGAAGGCTTTCAACAAGGTTTAGAAGTGAGTTTATGGACATTTTTGCCCATTCTTCCAAGGCCATATTTGTGAGGTCACACACTGATGTTGGACGAGAAGGTCTGGCTCACTGTCCACTCGAAATCAACCCAAAGGTGTTCAATCTATTGAGGTCAGGACTCTGAGCAGGCCAGTCAAGTTCATCCATACCAAATTATCTCCTCCATGTCTTTATGGACCCTGCTTTGTGCACTGGTGCACAGGCATGTTGTAACAGGAAGGGGTAATCTCCAAACTGTTTGACTGTCCAGAATCTCTTGGTATGCTGAAGCATTCAGAGTTCCTTTCACTGGAGCTCAGGGGCAATTATTTTGGACATTTCCAACTTTGTAGGAACAGTTTGGAGGTCCTATTCCAACATGATTGTGCATCAGTGCACAAATCAAGGTTCATAAAGACATGGATGAGACAATTTGATGTGGATGAACTTGACTGACTTACACAATCCTGACCTCAACCCTATAGAACACTTTTGGATGAATTAGAGCGGCGACCGAGAGCCAGGCCTTCTCGCCAAACATCAGCGTGTAACCTTACAAATGTGCTTCTGGAAAAATGATCATAAATTCCAATATACACACTCCTAAACCTTGTGGAAAACCTTCCCAGAAGAGTTTAAGATTATAACTGCAGAGAGTGTACCAATGTCATATCTATGGCTTAAGAATGGGATGTCACTTAAATTCATATCTAAGTCAAGGCAGGTAATAGAATACTTTTGGTAAGAACTGTCCCAGTACCAAGTAATTTGATTTGACCCACCAGAAAAAAGAGCCTTTCAAGAAAAGTACAGTAGTTCAAAAGCTTTAAACTATTAGAATACTCTTCTTTATAAAAAAGAAAATGCTGCTTGCTGTTTTGCAATGGTCTCAGATATGATGCATTAGTTATTGATGGAGTCACTAAATGGTAAAATAATTTGGTGTTACGATATGTTAATTTTATAATAACAATCCATTCCTCTTTTGTTGAGGTTTTTTTAAATAACCTTTATGAGAGGGGAGGGGATCCCACCCAACAACTACGATATATAAAGTATGAGTTAATACTGCCACTTTATAGTATAGTACGTTCCTTTGTCCACACCGGTTATGCAGTGTTTTGGGTCGTTTTTTTTCTTTTTCTAAAAAGTTGCCATTTTGCAGCAAAATATGGAGATCCCATACCTCCATTAATATTGTATGTGTGTGAGAGCGAGAGAGAGAGAGTGAGTGTACGTGAGGCCAGTATACCAGTTTTATAATGCTTAATATTGTGTGTGCATGCCCGTGTGTTGTTTGAGCAGTAAAATGCGTCCCCGCACCCACCCCCCCTTAGGCATTTCTAGCCCATTTTTGGGCCCAGAACAGTATAGTCCCAGTACCCCTAAACCTCGGAACCTAGAATTGCCCCTAGTCAAGAGACACACACTTTCGGGATTCCTGTTTCCATTTACGTCTGCATTTTTTAAAAATCTGACATACGAAATATAATATAATATAAATAAACTTTTCCCTGTGGCACGGTTGGGCGACTGGTTAGCAGATCTGCCTCAGAGTTCTGGGAACCGGTGTTCAAATCCCGGCCCGGTTGTGTGGAGTTTGCATGTTCTCCCCGTGCCTGGGTGGGTTTTCTCCAGGCACTCCGGTTTCCTCCCACATCCCAAAACCATGCGTGGTAGGTTCATTGGGGACTCTACATTGCCCGAAGGCAGCTGGGATAGGCTCCAGCACTCCGCGACCCTAGTGAGGATAAGCGGCAAAGAAAAATGGATGGCTGGATGGATGGATATTAAATATGTATTTTGCCATGATAAAACGTGTGATCTTATAAACTGTAGAACCATCATGAGTCAATGTTTCAACAATGTTAAAAACTGACACCATACACACACACACACACACACAATGTATACAGACCCTTTCCAAAAAATTTTAATTTCATGGAAAATTGTATTTCCATAATTCCATTCAAAAAGTTAAATTTTCATAGATTATAGATTCAGGGCCCACAATTTAAACACTTTAAAGTATTTATTTGTTTATTTTTACATAATTTGGGCTTCCACCTCATAAAACCCACAAAATCAGGAAATTCAAAAATTTAGAATACTGTGAAGAAATCAGCCCAAATTTTGCAGGCCATTAATGTTTTAAACTGAGTGTCACACACTAATCATCTACTAAACTCAAAGCACCTGCACAGGTTTCCCCATGTGTCATTAAATTGCTTCAGTTTGGTTCAATTGTCTCAGTTGGGTTCAATATGGGGAAGACTGCAGACTTGACAACTGGCCAGAAGACCATCATTGATACCCTCCATAGGATGGGTAAGCCACAAAGGTT
The DNA here is from genome assembly GCF_024500275.1 of Phycodurus eques. Classification (NCBI taxonomy): domain Eukaryota; kingdom Metazoa; phylum Chordata; class Actinopteri; order Syngnathiformes; family Syngnathidae; genus Phycodurus; species Phycodurus eques. Next base: position 34,689,379 of record NC_084525.1, read on the forward strand.
CATAGCTAAGGAGGTTGGCTGTTCACAGAGTGCTGTGTCCAAGCATATCAATAAAATGTGGGAGGAGAAGATGTACCAGCAAAAGAGTTGACCGTGGGCTTCAGCGTATTATCAGAGTGGAATGAGGTGGGAGTCACAGCTTCGAAAACCACCACATTCAGACGCATACGGGAGATGGGCTACAACTGTCGGGTTCCACTTCTGAGCCTGAGCATACATAGGAAGCGTCTCAACTGGGCCAAGGAGAAGAAGGACTGGACTGTTGGCCAGTGGTCCATGGTCCTCTATTCCGATGAAAGTGTGCCCTTCATTGGGGAATCAAGGTCCAAGGGTTTGGCGGAAGACGGGTGAAGAACAGAACCCAAGCTGCTTGAGGTCCAGTGTGAAATATCCACAGTCAGTCATGATTTGGGGTGCAATGTCCAGTGGAGGTGTTGGTAAACTGCTTTCTTAAATCCAAGTTCACCGCAACAATCTACCAGAATGTTTTGGAGGACTTGATGATTCCTTCTGCTGAGGATCTGTATGGAGATGCAGATTTCATCTTCCAGCAGGACCTGGCCCCTGCCCATACCTACAGAAGCACCAAAACCTGGTTTGATGACTCTGTCAATTGACTGTCTGTTGTCATACTAGAGTGGCTCCAATTACCGGAGACAAATTCCTTGTGTGTTTTTTGGACATACTTGGCAAATAAAGATGATTCTGATTATGAAGAACTGACAGCAAGCATCAAGGAAATCTGGGCTTCCATAACTCCTAGGCAATGCCACAGGCTGATTGCCTCAATGCCACGGCACATCGAGGCAGTGATTAAACCAAAGGGACTCCCAATCAAGTATTGAAGATTAATGTATCGTTTTAAAAGTACCATATTTTGATTGATTTAATGTGACCCTAATTTCTTTTTTTCCCCCTACAAAAACTGAGAAGTAAATGGTGATTTCTTTACAATATTCTAATTTTTTGAATTTGTGATTTTGTGGGTTTTATGAGCTGGAAGCTCAAATTATGTAAAAATAAACAAATAAATACTTGAAATTATTTAAACTGTGGGCCCTGAATCTATAATCTATGAAAGTTTAACTTTTCAAATGATTTATTATGGAAATAAATAAACTTTACCGGGTGGAGGACTGGTTAGCACATCTGCCTCACAGTTCTGAGGACCGGGGTCAAATCCCGGCCCCGCCTGTGTGGAGTTTGCATGTTCTCCCCGTGCCTGCGTGGGTTTTCTCCGGGAACTCCAGTTTCCTCCCACATCCCAAAAACATGGATGGTAGGTTGAGTGAAGACTCCAAATAACCCTTAGGTGTGAATGTGTACACGACTGGTTGTTTGTTTATATGTGCCCTGCGATTGGCTGGCAACCAGTTCAGGGTGTGATCCACCTCTCGCCCGAAGACAGCTTGGATAAGCTCCAGCACACCCGCGACCCTTGTGAGGATAAAGCGGTACTGAAAATGGATGGATAAACTTTTCCATGATATTAAATTTTTTTGGAAAAGGTCTGTATATGGATGGATATGATGACACAATTTAGCACAGAATTTCAAACAACATGCCGAGTTGCTCAATAGCCAACTTGGGGTGGGAGAAATAATAGATTATTTGATGCATCACAATACAAATGTAAACAATTCTGAATCAAATAATTAATTTCAAAAATCCATCATTGAATAACATCAAGATGGCAGAACGGACAAAGTGGAACTCAGAAGTGCTGCAGTGCAACACCCACCGGACAGTCAGTTCATGTAGTGAACATTAAAGTGCTGTAGTGTAAATAAGATACAAAAATTCATAGCATGTGTTCTAAAACCCGAAGCAGCTAAACTGGAATATATGACAACATTTATCTTGAGTTTTGTCTGTTTGTGTTCCCCATGACTGAAAAGTGGCAACCAGTCTAGAGTGTACCCTTCCTCTCACCGAAAGTCAGCTCATTGTATAAACCATGGCTGGATGATCTGTGTCTGACTGTGGCTCTGAGAAAGGTGATCACCTCCCACGTCAGTGATGCCATCTCACAGAGCTTTCTGCAATGTGAACAGATACGCGTGACGCAGACACGCCTGTTATTTATGTGGGTGAGGTGTAAACAGATTTGTATAATGATAAGACTGTAATCGTGCCTAATCCAAGTACAGGTATTCATCACTATAAGCTGAGTTGCTAACACTGTAATGATTTCTATGAGCCAATAATTGCTTTACTCTGAGCATCTCAACAGTAGTCAGGAGGTGGAATAGCATTTCTGTAAACAACTAGTTACAGTTTCTTTTTCCAGAAGCGAAACTTGAACCATAACCATCCGTTCCTGCCGCCACAGTTAATGTATGTCTCACTCCAGGAACAAATATATACCAGAATTTAAACAATGGCAGAACGTTTTTTACGGTCAAATAGGTTCCAAGACTGCATGCTCATGTGAAAAACAGATGGTTTCATTGGCTGAAAAAGATAATGTACAAAAACAGAATATATTATTCACAGCTCCCCCCCATCTCCCAACAACAGAAAATGCAAACATCAGAGATTTGAGAGAATCCAGTCACCAAATATCTATGAAAAAAAAGCATTCTATTAACTGCACAGCCGTAATTCAATGTCAAACAGACAATAGCGACCCCACCCAATCCCAACAATCGGCAACCTATTTGCAACTCATGTTCCTAAAACTTGCCGGCAAGAGACGAGACATTCAGGGCCTAGCAACATTCAGTCCTACTTATGGCAGCACGCTGCTGCAGAAATGAGTCATATGCCATAGCTCCTCCATGTACACCCCACCCCACCACAGACAAGAAACTATCTGCTCTGTTGGGGGAAATCGCCTCCCTCTGCATTAAACACATTTTGTCAGATCACCTATGGGTGTCACCGCCTGCAGCATGTGTGGAGACGAGGTAATGACCGAGAGGTGCTCGTATGAGCATTGAACCCACGCATCATGTTGCCCGAGGCCTTCAAAGGGAAGGAAGATAATGAATATTTCACACCACTGCAATATTTTCAGGGGATCTGCAGGTTGTCATTAACCCCCCCGATCAGGATAACTAATGTTCCCTCCTGAAGAAGGTGTCTGCTCAGCCTTTTCCCCCCTCTCTTTTTTCTTGCAGCTGTCTCACTTGTGTAAATGCTTCTTGCCACACAACACGAGGCATAAATGCACACATTTATGTTAGAGCAACGAAGAAAATATCAACATCAAGCGTAAATGTAGTGCAATCCAATTCTGGACTCTCATGTTGAATATTGCCTTAGGCATATGATGGAGCTGTGTCTTCTCAAAAATTTTGAATCTAGTGCTTTTGTCAGACTTGTGTGTGGCCTTTTGTTAACTTTAGCTCAGTAATACCTCCTTGCTCCTGTCGGGATTATGACTCGATAAACAGCCCTCCTTTTGAACCGGGACACATCAAATTAAGTAAACTTCTGACACAACAAAACATGCAAATACCAACTGCATTGACATGACATCATCAAATCAGAGGAGACGCTACGCAATAGCATGAACACTTCACCAAACCTTAATTTGTCTCTCTTACATGTGCTTGACCCAAAAACTTTAATTATAAATTGAGCCTCTGCTGGGAATTTTCATGTAACAGTATTGTACCATATTTAAGCACCTCGTTGCCCTCTTCTGATCAAAGGAAAAACTACAGTACAACTTAGGAGACATCACTTACTAACAATGTATGCAGTCTAAACGTAATTGTAATGACAAAAACAACACCACAAATTGATTTTTGCTCCTATTGTTTTAATCTATTCAAACAACTATAGGCATGGAAAAGCACCTGAATCAAATCTTTAGAGGTCACAAAATGGCCTGTATATCACTGAATGACTACATATCAATCTCATTCTCTCCTCTCACCAGACAACAAAGTAGTCTAAAATACAAATAGAAATGAGTGAGAGGTCATGAAAAAGGTTTACCTGCCGTTTAATGAAACTGGATGTTGTGTCTGAGGACGTGCTGCCATCCGAGCGTTTGAAGCGGCTCTTGCGTTTAGGCAACTTTCTGGGCAGCTGTGTGCAAACACAAAGCAAAAGGAACACAAAAACACACAGATCAGATCCCAATATTGTACCAATACCAGACATACAGTATACTGTACTTTTAGTCTGTTACTTCTTTGAAACTTTGTAAAGTTTTGTCTAATCTTCTTTGTACATTTTGATAAAAATAGTCTGTCGCATACCACTTATTTATTAAATAGCCTCTGTCGTTGCTATAGTGATCCTGGATCAGTTACATCAGTGGTTTATAATATTGGTGGACCAGTCAGGACACCCCACATCTTGTGTTAGCACTAGCATCAATGCTAACATCAGTGTCAGAGTTGTGGGTGGTTATGTTATTTATATATTGGACATTCATCCAACATTAGCTATTAGCTTGTCAGACATGAATGAGTAAAACCAATATAAAGGAGGGTAGCACAGTTGACTACTGGTTAGCATACCTGCCTCACAGTGCTGAGGTTCAGGGTTGGAATCTTGACTCTGACCTTCCTGTGTGGCGTTTGCATGTCCTCCCCATGCTTGTGTGGGTTTTCTGTGGGTACTCTGGTGGCTACATTCCCAAAACATGCATGTTAGGTTAATTGGAGACTCTAAATTGTATTGTGCATGGATGTAAATGTGAGTGTGACTATTTGTCTATATGTGCCCTGTAATTGAATGGCAACCAGTTCAGGTTATAGCCCACCTCTTGCCCAATCTTAGCTGCAATAGGCTTCAGCGGCAGATGGCTCCCCATGCACGAGGGGGGTGACCATGGGAGTGTCCACCCTAAAGTCTATGGGGGCGGCCGCCACCACAGGCACCGCCCTTGTCTGGACAATTTAAAGGACTGCAACCTTTCAAATGAGTTTTGATGCAAAATCATTTTAATCCGTGGTTTTCAAGTATCTATTTACCAAGCTGAGAACGAATCTCTGTCCAATTTCCAATATTTAACTAAGTACATTTCAGTCAGCTTGTCAACAAACAATTTCCATTTCCATACTTATCAACTTCACCAACTGTACACTTTTGAACTTTTACATCAAATAAGATGTATATTTTGTTTTAAAAAAAAGAAAAAAAAAACACATTGCACTGGCTTTTACATTTTGAGATTGAGCCTTTTTTTTGGTCGCAAGCACTGTTAATTAAGCATTTTCATCTCTTACTTAAGACAATTTTAAGCAATCAAAATCTCAGTTTGTATGTTAAATCATGTTGACGTTGGCATTAAACATGCAGCCAGTGTCAGTACATGTTTTAAGCCCAAATATCATCTTGAACCATGTAATAGCCTCTTTAGAGTGGCTGAGTGCAAAAGATCTGCTGTTTTACTGTAGTTTTCTTCTCATCACAAATTATGACTGCAGGAGGGTGCAGGCTGTATATATTTAGCTGATTGGTCAAAAAAATGAATAAAGAACTCACTAGCTTAAATGCTACAGGCCCGGTAGATTGAGGCTACAGGTGAAGCAAATTATCACAGTAGCGTTAGCTTTTTTTTTTTAACATTGTCGCAAAAAAGACGCTGGAATAAACCACAAGCAGCAACTACACTAATATTGTAATTTTGTGTTCATTATGAGAAGATCCCCTCATATAGGCTACTGATGTTTTGGCATCAACCGCAGTTTCTTTATAAAAAAATAAAATAAAATGAAAATTTTAAAAAAGCAAGAAAGTAGCCTATATGCCAAAATGCGACGCCTTCACGTTGAACCACACGTAGCCACAGGATAACCAGTCAACCATTCGTCGCTTTCAATCCCCCAAACCTACCTGGAAATAGTGCGACTGGGGCCCGCTTTCCACAGCCGAGAGCGGGTCTACGGGCGGAGTGGACATTGTGACCGCGGGCACCGCGGAGCGTGAGCAGGGGTGCGCGGAGGAGGCGAGGCGCACGAGGACATGGGTTTACTGGAGGTGGAATAAGGTGGCAGGCGACAGCAAACACATCGAAATCAGCGATTAAGAGCCGCGTAGTAGCGGCAACACAATGACGAGGCGAGCAATATCAGAGCCGTGTAAAACAAAAACAAACAACCCCCCCCCCCCCCACAAAAAAAAACAAAAGAACGCGTCCCAGTGTTAGCAGAAGAGGAGAAACGGAGATGTAACGACGCGCCTGTGAGAGTGAAGCTAGGGCTCCCAGCGCAGGTTCGTACTAAGTGCCTCCATGCCGGGGGTGTCCAAACTGGTTCAATATGGACGAAATATACGTCCACACCGCAATTAAGACAGAGCCTTGGTGATCATTTCCCTTTTAAATTTAAAATGGTGTTGTATGAATTTATCTACTCAGCTATTTCATATTGTGGAGGTGAGAATTTGTGGGCGAGACTGCGGTTCACATATGGCTCGATAGCATCTTTTCATGTCAGATCCCAATATGGCGACGGTGCCTATATCTGCCAGCAACAATAGGTTACTTTTTAAAGCAACAGTAGAGTAGGACTTTGACCAGAACGTATTAATATTTACAAAGAACATAGTACCATATTTTTTAACAGGATATCTCAGCTCAGGCCTTCCTCTGTGGAGTTTGCAGGTTCTCTGCTGCTTGGGTGGGTTTCACTATTTTACTTCTAATTTCTCCTCTCAAATGTATTGGAACGGGCAGGCAACAAGTAGCATACATGACTTATTATATAACGCCAGCAGCCAGCTTGGTATTTGGTACAGAGGCCTTCAGTGGAGATTTACCCGATTTAGGCCCGCTGTTCAATCAACAAAAGTGGACCATCACTAAAAATGGCAATTTTTCACCACACACCAAGCAACTGAGCACCACACATCTGCAGCAAAGGAAAATCTGTGACCCTGTGTCGTGTTTTGAGACTACACAGACAATATACTGTATTGTGTTATTTTTTTCACTGAACCACAAAAACATTGCACGATTGTCATGGAAAAAGCGGATCACTCCAAAGAAGAGGAAACGGGTGAGAATAAGGCAAGAGTATGGATATTCTGAGAGGCTGTTAGGAATGATCGATCGCCCCATCTAGTGACTTCATCTGTGCATTTTGTCGACAAACTGCAAGTTCCGTTCTAGGTACAGATACATGTGACATTAAAGATATATCTGATTATTTTTGTAAAATGCAATATATACATATATTGTACAATATTATACACTGTTAGACATTCCTGTAAATTCTACAGTTATTTACCACAACACCATACAGTAAAATACTTTAAAGTGATTGTACAGTAATTAACTACAGTTTCCACGGCATCATGGGATTTTGGTTGACGTCACACAGAGTTACTGTATTTTGTAGCAGAAGATGCATAGCTCCCAGTATGCATTGCACCATAAAATGTTGAATTGTAGCTAAAATAAAGACGTTAATCCTTAATGTTCATAAACGATCAGGATTAATTTAACATGAATAATGTATGTTTATGTTACCCGTAGTTGGTTGAGTGTGTGTCTTATTTAACTCTCGCATTACACTTATGTTGCACTTTGTTTTCATGAAACCCTAAATGTGGGTTGCATGCGATACAGTGACATACCGGTAAATTCTGCTGTACGCTAGGTGAAGTTAAGCTCACCGTTGCCTCGTGACTTACAACGGGTGAGTTATCAACTGCATAGTGCGGTGCGGTGCGGTGCGGTGCGGTGCGGTGCAGTGCGTATAGTCTGCAGTGTGAACTTCCTTGTGATTACTCAAGTTGGCCTATTTGGCCGGTATGTTACTGTACATTCAAGTTTACAGTAACTTACTGTCAATAGTGTTGCCAGTGCATTTATATAGTGCTTTATCTACAGCGTCACAGTGCTCAAAGAGCTTAACAGAGGCTCACAGTCATCCATACATTCACACAGTAAGGGCGGTTGCTGGGAGCAATTTAGGGTTCAGTGTCTTTCCTAAGGACACAGACAGTGGACAGTTGGAGCCCAGATTCGGAGTCACTCTCCTTGCCAATACTGAAGGTGGTGAGCTTGCTCTTTGGTATACCATGAGCAGGCAATTACCATTTCCAGGATGCCATGGGCTGCAGGTTCTAGTGTAGGCATGGGTGTGCATAAGGCGCATGGCATTGATGGATGTACTGGTGGAGGTGCATGCTGTATGAAATATGCTCCAAGTGGGCAAGGAAGATAAATGTATACCTGGTACTCTTATCGGTTGTGGAATAGTGAATGATGCTGGGCATATTGAAGTTGGTGATCCAACTGAAGATGAGGCTTTTGGTGTGACCGGCTGGGATGGCAAACCTAATTGAAAAGTAATCTGTTGTTCAGGCTATGGAATAGTCAGAGCAGGAGTGAACACGTGACTGAGGCAGGCAACAGGGACCATACAAACCCGTGGCTGGGTTATGGGTGGATTGCCTTTGCCCATTGCCTTTGCCCATAGTCTGCTCTCTGACTGGTATTTGATGGAAAATTTATACCATCATACATTAATTCATGTGCATTATTACATAACTGTAAGTCTCACAAATGTGACTTATTTAGTTCTGACTGATGACTAATTGGACTGTTGAGTGTGTTTGTGGTTGAAGGGATAGTTCCTGTTTGATTAAATGAGAGGATGGTGAAGTTAGACAAGACCATCTTCCTGGGATAAGAGACAACACTATTAGTCAGATAGAGCACATGTTTAGTGAAGATAGTGAGACGTGTTTTACACAGGTATAAATGAGATACTTTGAGAAGTATCTTTGAACATGCACTTTTGCTGTATGGTTGTTCCTTGCAAAAATATATCAAATCACCTTTAAGCTTATCCAGGTCACCAAGATCTTCGTGAAGTACCCGCAGGTTTTGCCTGTAGTGACTGCCAGAAGGGCTGCCTATCTCTAGCCATGGCAAGATACAATATTATGTAATGAGAGTATGGTGGAGGATATAGTGGGAAGGTTTGAAGACAAGGCAGAGGTTTGGCAGGGTCCATCACAAAGTACTTCCACCAACTGTTAGCTCAGGTCCTTGTAGCATGCCTCCATGCATTGCCACTGACTGCTCTTCACAGATCTATGCGGCTGTGGTCAGGCGAGGAGAATTCAACCAGGTTTGATTCCTGGTCACTGCATCAATTCCTAGCCACTGCTGGTCCCAAACCCAGATTAAAAAATAGGTGGGTTGTGTCAGGAAAGGCATCCGGCGTAAGAATTGTGCCAAACAAATCCTGCGAGTGACTCGCTGAGGCTCTGGCCTTCCTATGTGGACTTTGCATGTTCTCCTCATAATTTGTGTGGGTTTTCTTTTGTGGTAATCAGACTTCTTCGCAGCCTTCCAAAAACATGTGTAATAGGTTAATCGAAGACTCTAAATTGTCCATAGGTGCGAACGTGAGTGTGAATGGTTCTTTGTCTATGTGCCCTGCAACTCTACCCCATCTGTTGCCCAAAATTAGCGAGGATAGACTTAGCCCGTAATAAGGATAATAAGTGATCAAAAATAGATGGATATGTATTGTAGTACTCATGGACTGTCCAGCATTTCAGAGCATTACAGTGCAGTGCCAACGAGAGACTATAGAAAGACGATGATGATGACGATGAGGATGATGATGATGTTAATCCAGGGGTTAACCGCTCGTATCCACGTAGTTGACTGAGGCTAAAGGCCAGGCTAATGGGGTTGACTGCTAATGTTTGCTGCCAACACTATAGCTGTAACCAGGCTAGCTTGGCTCTTGTTATCCAAAGTTAACTGTTTCAACGTTATCATTACATTAGTGGTTAACTTCATTTAACACTTAACATTTGCGAATGGTAAAATAAAATTGGTCGCTTCAATCGTTATTAAAAATAAGAGACTGTTTAAGAGTCCTTTACTAGTTTATCGTATCCATATTAACAGTGGGTACCGTATTTTTACACTTGTATGCCGAGCAAGAATGTTAAACAGTTACTTTCCTGTAAAGTTGATAAAGGTGTTATGACGTTAGAATGGGTGAATTAGCATTTTTGATTATTTATTTAGAGAATTATTTTGAAATAGTACAGTATGTTTTAAACAATTCCTTTACCGCTTATCCTCACTGGGGTAACGGGTGTGCTGGAGCCTATCCCAGCTGTCTTCAGGTGAGAGGCGGGGTACACCCTTATCTGGTCGCCAGCCAATTGCAGAGTGCATAGAAACAAACAACCATTTACACTCACATTCACACTACGGACAATATAGTCTTCAATCAACTTACCATTGCATGTTTTTGGAATGTGGGAGGAAACTGGAGTACCTGGAGAAAACCCACGCAGGCATGGGGAGAACATGCAAACTCCACACAGGCGACGCCGGATTTGAATGCGGGTCCTCAGATCTGTGAGGCACATTTTCTAACCAGTCGCCCACCGTGCCGCCAGCTCACATTATTGCACTCTTTATTTTTGTAAGACAACTACATGTTACGAGTGAGGCCAGTTTTGCCTCACTAGCAAAATATGTATTTGTCCTACTAGTATCCCGAAGTGGCGGCACGGTGGACGACTGGTTAGAGCGTCAGCCTCACAGTTCTGAGGACCCGGGTTCAATCCCCGGCCCCGCCTGTGTGGAGTTTGCATGTTCTCCCCGTGCCTGCGTGGGTTTTCTCCGGGCACTCCGGTTTCCTCCCACATCCCAAAAACATGCGTGGTAGGTTGATTGACAACTCTAAATTTCCCGTAGGCCTGACTGTGAGAGCGAATGGTTGTTTGTTTCTATGTGCCCTGTGATTGGCTGGCAACCAGTTCAGGGCGCCTCCTGCCCGATGACAGCTGGGATAGGCTCCAGCACGTCCGCGACCCTAGTGAGGAGAAGCGGCTCAGAAAATGGATGGATGGTATACCAAAGTTGTCCTACTAGTTGTGTACTCGTTGACAACTGTGTGTTACCATCCTAATAATAAGCTACTAGTGGCATAAAATTATATTACAGTAACATCTTGTGCTTCAACTAGTAGTAGGCTAACTGGTAGTGCACATATGTCAACTAGTGCACAGTTTTGCCTCACTAGTAACATGCAGTTGCCCTACTACTAGTAAGCCAAAATTGTCCTACTAGTGTACATGCAAAACTGTCAGTGGAAGACAGTAGTGAAAAAAACGTTACGAGTAAGACACAGTCGTTCACCTAGTTCACTGAACTGTCTTACTAGTGAGGACAAAGAGCGTACAGTACTACTACATGGACTTTAAACTGGATGTTAGAGATATGGAATCAATACTCAAAAGGGTGTCCATAGGCTCAAAACACGGATTCCTGCAGACACCTTCTTCACCACTAGAGGGAGTTCTGTGTTCCTAAATGGCAGCGCACTTTAAAGCACGCATGGCTGAGGACAGCTGCGCCAAACCGGCTAATGTATCACCAACTTACACAGGACGTTTGGGAAATCATTCTTCAAAATAAAAGTATTCGTTCCGTCTACTCTAATAATTGCTGTAAACTGCAATGAAATAAAATTGTATGCCCAGATCAGCCTGCACGACAAGCTAGGTTAAACAAAGTCTTTAAATTGCCCATGTGCATAAATTCTCTCCATGTGTCAGTCCTGTGATTGGAAGGCAAACAGTCCAAGACAGGCAGACAGACAGACAGATGGAGAATTTTAAAACAGGTTTACAAATTAGGCAAGTTCGCCAGTTTTATTTCAATTAAAAATCTCAATTATTTTGATGTGAAGCCTGAAAAAAGCATGACATTTTGCGGTACGATGTCAAGCAAGTAATAAGTACAGTAGCACTCACAATAAAGTGTGTGAAATAGAAACAAAACATATTTTGTAATTGCAGCATCCTGGCCAAAACTCTGTTGTGTGGAGTCAATGAGATTGTTTTATTTTTTATTTTTAAAATTGTTTTCTTTTTAAATGAAAGCATTTGTACTTCAGCAGTTGAGGATTACAAATGAGGAATAATTTTTCTACAAACTATAGATGGCAAAACATAATGCTATATGTCAAAGCAGCGTCCAGAAATAAAATTGCTAAATAGAAAAACAATTATTTTTCTGTGTATTTGATTTATTTGGCATAATATTACGACCGTTAGCTACTAGACGTGGGTTTCCGATTCTGAAAGACTCTCTGGCTAGATCCTTGCGATTGAGGAAGATGCAAATAAATCAAAGTGAGCTCATAAAACTCTTCCGAGATGGCACCTAAGGGAGTGCTCCTGTTAAGTAGATGAACGATCCTGCTTCCTTCATGTCTTTTGTAAATAGTTGTATTTTATAGAACAGATTGAATGCTTTATTTTTATTTATTCAGAGAAGAGTTTTAATAGCAATTTTTTTGTGCCTGTAATTCAATTCTGTATTCATTTTAATAATTAGAGCTGTCATATTTTAGTAGACTGTGTTTATGTTATCAAATATAAACGTTTCAAAGTTCCAATGTGTGTGTGTGTTTTTTTTTTTTTTTAATTGAATGAATAATTTTGGCGAAGGGTGCCCCTTTTTTTATGTTTTTTTTGTTTTTTGTCTTGAGCACCAGCCCCTTGAAATGTCTGTGCACCTCTCACATGCTAACTCCCTTGACCCTAGAAAGAATACACCGTAAATGGGATAGAAAATGGATGGGTAAATGATATTTATGGAGTGCACAGTCAGAGTGAGTTTAGTTTTCCTAGTAAATGGTCCCCCATCACCACAATCCAATAATTAGCCCAATGTTAGTGAGAGACAGACCGGAGATTTAGGTGACCGGGGGATTCAGTGTGACGGTGTCGTCAAAACCACGCTCTCGTTTTACTTTGAAAGCAGCACCCGGAAGTATGATATCGCATCCTTGGCCTTGTCTCCCTCGTCTTGACAGCGGTGCTCGGAGCCCGAGAGGGTCAGGGGGGAGGAGATGCAAGGGAGTGGAGCAAGACGACTAGAGGAGGAGAAACACAGGGTGACCAATTCAGCGGCACCATCAGTGGACAGCTAGCCCTACCAATGGTCCTCCACCCTGGACGCTCCCACCGACGACTTCGCCGAATCGGCTCGTCCGCTGCGGTCGCGGGGATGATCACGGTGAGCCCACGTCTTGCTCTCAAGTGAAGCTGCCGCTCGCGCACGGAATGACGGACCGACATGAGTAATATATGTCACACACACAAACACACACCACCGACACGTACACACACGCGCATGTCCTCGAAGCCGTTGCGCTGAACCGCCTGGTGACTCTCCGCCAAAGTGGAGTGAATGACAAAGCTGGAAGCCGCCATTCTGCTGTGGCTTGTCGGCAAAGGAGACGCGGCCGGTGCATGTTTTCCACATGGACGCTAACCACAACATGATGTGTCTATCTGCATGGATATGCTCATGTTCCGGTTGCGCCGTTGGAGACGCGCGGTTGCAGACGTGTTTGAAAACCTCATGTCAAAAACCCTTCAGTGGACAGTGCTACTAGTGCAGTTCGGAGACGATCAAGAACGAATTGCAATCGCCGACTGATGCTGAGGAATGTGCAGCGGCGGCAATCGCATGTGCGCTGTCAATAAACGATTGTGGAAAATCCTGATGCACTTGAATGGAAAAGGCGTAATGGCTGCGAGCGGCGTGTCTGTGTCGGTCCACTGGCCCGCTCGACGAATGGTCCCCGCTGTGGTTGTCACATAGGCCACGCTGTTATGTAACAAGAAGCCTCCGCTGTTTGAATGCGGTCCCGCACACACGGCCTGCGCGTGGCCTTTTCCCTCGCTTCCATTTACATCACATCGTTCGTATGTGATCTGAATGAAACATTCATTTCGCCGCAGATCGCGTGATTATTTGAAGCATCTGGACTACAGCGAAAGATGCGCCACCATGGCTCGGGCATCACGTCGAAAGTAGAGCAAGCCGCTTGACCATGTTTGCGCGCGTGTGTGTGTAGCGCCAATGTAGCGGGCGGCAGTCCGGTTAAAAAATGGCCCCTGTAGGAATAGTAACCCCCCACACAACCACCCACCCACCCCACCCGAGCTCCACGCTCATCGCGACGCGAGTGGGTCCACGCCGGTCGACCTTGTGCAGGGGAGAGACGAAGCCGGGGTAGATGGAAGGGAGGAGGAGGGAGTGTCTCCTTGAATTTGGTCGATAGAGGAGGTGGAGGAGGAGGAGGAGGAGGAGCAGGGCTTGGACGTGCCGGAGAAGGCGCAGGCAGGCAAGATGTAGAGAGGAAATGCTATTTTTGCTTCACCAACACAGCATGCCTCCATGTAGGTAGGATGGATGGGATGTGACCAGACGAGTCGAAACCAGGGGTGTCAAACTCTTTTTTTTGTTTGTCTCGGGCCGCATTGTAGTTATGATTTCCCTCAGAGGGACGTTAGAACAGTGAAACCACATACATGTTTAATCATCGCCAAAACATTATTACCATTACACAACAAATTGAGGGATAACTAGTTTTGAAATCAGAAAGCAAGGATTATAGTTTGTTCAAGTATTGTTTAAGTTACTGCAGAAGAAGGGTTTGGTAACAGAAAAATGCAATATCTCAACATTATTGTTTGTTATTATGACAATTTGGAATTTGGGCACAGATTTGAGCAAAAATCACGGAAGTTGACGAGCACGATTTGCTTTTGCGGGCCACATAAAATGAGGTGGTGGGCGGCATCTGGCCCGCGGGCCTTGAGTTTGACACCTATGATCTAAACCATCCCACCAACGCCTCATTGACAAACTGGATAAGATGTGACCGTGGGTGTGACTATTGTCAGTCAAAATTGATAGCAATCACAATTATTGCTTAACAAAATTATTTTTGTGATCTGTGTAGCAGTTTTTCGACACTCTGTTTTGGGCAGTATTTTGAATAAAAGTTCCACTAAGTACTAAATCACTGTCTAGTTTTATGCTTTCCAAAGCTAAAGTTATATATAGAGGCAGTATAAATGGTATAACTCAAGAATAAAATGTCAATAAAAATGAGTTTGCTTTCTCTGGTTAATAGTAATTTTTATTATGCTTACCATTTCTCATGTATTTACTTGTTTGTATTTACTTGAATGAAAAGCCTACACACTGCAAATGTGAAATTACTGCAAATAAGCCCAATGAATATTAGCATTCATGGTTTCACAAAATTCAATTGTCTTGGATTTCTTTATAAATTATAACGAAGAGGGTTACATTTCTTTAAAATAAATTAACAATATTTATTTAAATTAAAGCTCTGTATTGAAAGCGTAACGTGCAAGTATGCGTAACCAATATTTCTTTATTTATTCGGGTTACTATTATTATTTGTAGGGTCTTTAAGTAATACCTAATTAAGAAGCATGTTTGCGACGTGGTGAGAAAAGCCAATACCGGCACTTCCTTCGTCAAACCCCATTCATTTATTGCGTCTTGTCAATATTGCTCCCTCCTTGTGTGGCTTCTGTCTTGGGGGCTCTAGTCTGCAGAACATAGTTACACTTAGGGGTCAGTCGCTCTTGCTGTCGACTTCAATGACTCCAAAACAGCTGTCTTCACTCTTTGAACAGTTCCGGCACGGTGACTTCTGGCGTGTTTTCGTGTTGGAATTGGGTTTTGTGGTTGGAGTGTCTTTTGTCTATTTCTGTGTTCCGGATTTACAGGGAAATCGAAAATGACCCCAAAGGTCAGATTTAAAAGTAGAAGTCGCTCGCTTCACGCTGCTGCTGCCGCAATTTTGTTGACTTCCATCCATACAATGCGAACCATATGCACAGCACCTCATAGTGGCCGGGAGGTGAATCGATTCAGCAGATGTGCTGAATCAATATTGAATTGTGAAAAGAAAAATTGCAATGCATTGCTGAATCGATATTTTTACCCACCCCTAATTGAAGTGAATATTGAAGGCATAATTTATTAATGATTACGAGTATAGAGTAATGACTATGTTGAGCAAATTGAACAGTATAATAATAACTGTCCCACGGTAATGTTCTTGACATAATATAAAAAAATACAGAAATTCAGACAAATTGTTCGGGAAGTGAATTTCTATAGTTTGGCAGCGCTTCCTCCTCTTGAATTAAATGAGGGTCTTCTTTCCCTATTGGCTTTACCCTTGCCCCAGCGAATCATCCTTTCCATCTACACTTGCCCTCTGCATCTTCTGCTCTTACTGGAGCTATCTGCAAATGATCGCTAACCACATCCTTTAATTCAGTCTTTGGTCTTTGTTTTGCCTTCCACCTGCCTGCTCCATTTACAACATCTTTCTACTGATACAGCGGATGAAATAAGTATTTAACACGTCACCATTTTTCTCACTAAATATACTTCCAAAGGTGCTACTGACCTGAAGATTTCACCAAATGTTGGGAACAACCCAAGTAATCCATACATACAAAGAAAGTAGAATAAATAAGATCAGAAATTAAGTTGTGTGTAAAAATGTGAAATGACAGGGAAAAGGTAATGAACACATGAAGAAAGGGAGGTGCTAAAAGGCATGGAAAGCCAAGACAACACCAAAACTCTGTCAATAATCAAACAGAAATCCAGTCCCTTGTCAGTGCAAATGAATAAAAGCTGGTTCAGTCCTAATTGATGGCCTACAAAAAGGTCCCATTGCGAAGGTGTGAGTCAAGACACATCTCACGATGGGTAAGAGCAGAGAGCTGTCTCAAGACCATCGCAAATTAATTGTTGCAAAACATAACGATGGCATTGGTTACAGGTGCATATCTCAGTTTCTGAATGTTCCAGTGAGCACGCTTGGGGCCATAATACGTAAATGGAAAGCCAATCATACCACCATAAATTTGCCTCAATTAGGTGCTCCGTGCAAGATTTTTGACAGAGGAGTGTAAAGAATAATCAGAAGAGTTGTCCAAGAGCAAAGGACCACCTGTGGAGAGCTTCAAAAAAGACCTGGAATAGTAGCAGGTACTGTTGTCACAAGGAAAGCAGTGAGTAATGCACTCCACCGCCATGGCCTGTATGCACGCTCACCACTCAAGACCCCATTGCTGAAAAAAAAATCATGTCAAAGCACGTTTAAAGTTGTTTAAAGTTTGTTGAACAACATTTGGCAATGCCAGTTAAATACTGGGGGAATATAGTGTGCTCGGATGAGAGCAAAATTGAACTGCTTGGGTGCCATACTGCACACCACGTTTGGAGAAGAAATGGCACTGCACATCACCCTAAAAACACCATACCAACAGTGAAGTTTGGAGGTGCGAACATGATGGTGTGGGGCTGCTTTGTCAGCAAATGGTACTGGTAAACTTCACATTATTGACGGAAGGATGAATGGGAAAATATACCGAGACATTCTTGACAAAAATCAGTTGCCATCTACGAGGATGATGAAAATGTAACGAGGGTGGACATTTCAGCAGGATAATGATCCAAAACATACTGCCAAGGAAACTCTCAATTAGTTTAAAAAAAAAAAAAAATAAGCTGCTAGAATTGCCCACGAATCACCTGACTTGAATCCAATCGAAACTATATGGACAGAACTGAAACTCAAGGGCCATAAAAGAAGCCCACCTTCAAACCTTCAAGATTTCTCCATACAGGAGGAGTCTTGAAGCTGTCATTGCAAACAAAGGTTTTTGTACAAAGTATTGAATACCAGTTTGCGTGTTCAATACTTTTTTCCTGTGTCATTTCACATTATTACACACAACTTATTTTCTGAGCTATTTATTCTACTTTCTTTGTATGTATGGATTACTTGGGTGGTTCCCAAAATCTGGGTACATTTTCATGTCAATAACACCTTTGGAAATATATTTTGTGAGAAAAATGGTGACGTGTTAAATACTTATTTCAGCCGCTGTATATCCATTGTACCTACTGTGCATGTTAATTTGGCCTCTCTCGCTTTGCCTCCAAACCTTCCCATCTGTGCTGTCCCTAACTCATTGGTAATCCTGTTTATCTCTTTCACTCAAAAAGAGAATCATACAGTGGGTACGGAAAGTTTTCAGACCCCCTTAAATTTTTCACTTTTTTATATTGCAGCCATTTGTTAAAATCATTTAAGTTCATTTTTCTCCCTCATTAATGTACACACAGCACCCCGTATTGACAGAAAGAAACGGCATTGTTGACATTTATGCTGATTTATTAAAAAAGAAAACTGAAATATCACACAGCTATAAGTATTCAGACCCTTTGCTCAGTATTTAGTAGAAGCACCCTTTTGAGCTAATACAGCCATGAGTCTTTTTGGGAATGATGCAACAAGTTTTTCACACCTGGATTTGGGGATCATCTGCCATTCCTCCTTGCAGATCATCTCCAGTTCTGTCAGGTTGGATGGTGAATGTTGGTGGGCAGCCATTTTCAGGTCTTCCCAAAAAGACTCATGGCTGTATTAGCTCAAAAGAGTGCTTCTACTAAATACTGAGCAAAGGGTCTAAATACTTATAGCTGTGTGATATTTCAGTTTTTCTTAATAAATCTGCAAACATTTCAACAATTCAATTTGTTTTCTGCCAATATGGGGTGCTGTGTGTAAATTAATGTGGAAAAAATGAACTTAAATGATTTTAGCAAATGGCTGCAGTATAAAAACGTGATTTTTTTTTTTAAGGGGGTCTGAATACTTTCCGTACCCACTGTAGCATCTTAAACTGTGCCACCTTCAGTCTTCTAGTCATTCCTACCGTCTCCAAATCAAAACAACATGGCTGGTCTCACTCCTGTCCAATAAACCTTTTCCTTTCATTCGAGCTGGTGCTTTTCTGTCACAGATCACATCCTGACACTCCCACACTCGCCATTGCGCCGAACAGTTAATTCCAAATAATGTAATTTGTCATGTATAATGCCCACCCATGTATAATATGCACCCCCAAAGTTGACCTCAAAATTATTGAAAACCCTTCGTCCTATGTGTAATGCATTTTTACAATGCATGATTTAGCTTCTACCCATATGATCAAAACGAAGTATTATCAGTATTTTGTTAGTTTTTTTTCAAATAATTATTCTGAAGCACTTTATTTGAACACGTAATACTTTCTTTTTTATTTACTTTCTCTTATTTTGAAATTCACAGCCTTACATTTATGTAGTAAATTAGAAAACACAGAGTTGTGCTCATATGTTTGATTACCCAGGCAGAATTTGTAAGATGGGTACAATTCTTTAAAGAAATCACGAAGGACCAGACGAAACACATTTAATTTTATTTTAATGGGATTCAAATTAAACGGTCAAGCAGTTCAGAAAAGCATTATTATTAAACAAAAAATAACCATTAAGAAATTAATGATAGTTGTTGTTCAGTCATATTTAAAAAAAAAAAACAACAACAATATTTCACAAATTCTGCCAGGGTGTCTAAACCTATGAGCACAACTGTACATATATGCAGTCATGGGTACCCCCTGTCATATTGGAATAAAAGTGTAGGCTACACCTTTTTCATACCCAAAAGGTGGCGGTGGCATATTAAAGTGAACGTGTACACCTTTCTCATAACCTCTAGGTGGCGGGGCCTTTTGGAATGAAAGTGTAGAGGTTTTTCATAACCTCTAGATGACGACATAAATTGATAAAATGTGAAAGTTTTTTTCAATTTTCACAATATACCCATGTATAATGGGCACTATTGACTTTTGACAATTTTTTTTGGGTAATAAAAATGCACATTATACACAAGAAATTACAGTACTCCTTGACCTTCTCCACCTCTACTCCTTGTAACCTCACCATTTCACCAGATGACCTTCATTCTTCATCACATCCATCTCTCCGCCTGCTTCCTACTATCTCTGCAGATCACAGTGTCTGCAAACAGTCACATCGCAGAGGCGGTCCTGGACCGAATGGCGCCATGTGCAACGGCCATCAATTGTGCCCCGTGTCACATCAAAACTCACAAAGGCATACAGATCCACCATTCTGCAAGGCTGAACAGGACAGGTTAAAAAACAAACAAAACCAAAAAAAAAACAACTTCATCTACGTTACGTTAGTGTTTATTCGAAGTTTTGACAAAAATGAAAATGTTCCTCGTGGTTGTTATAGCGCAAATCTGACTGCAAAAAGTGTTTTTGGCGTAGAAAATCACACATTGATAGGATTCGGACACAATAGATAACTATAATGACATGATTCAATATTATTATTCTTGTTTTCTGTGAAGTCTGACGATGCGTTTTCTTCTCGGTATGACCCAGAAAATGACATGGCTCGAGAGCGCCCTGCCATTATTTGTTGTTTAAAAGTAGCCACCTTAGTTAAACTCAAAATCACTGGATGATCACAATTTCAGCAAGTGCTGGCGTCCACATGCTAAATTACTTTGTATATTGACTATTTTTGGTGTTGTAGTCAAAGTATTTTGGTGAAAATATCAATGACTGTGTCAAGCAGCAGCCGCTGCTGACATCCCCATTAGCTTGCGCCATAGCATTTTGCTCATCTTCCTTGGGTCGACATATACAGTAATCAACAGTACAAATAATAGATGAGTACAGCACATAGTACATCAATACAGGAGTTACACGTTTCCTTGATACAATAGTTACTCAAAATACATGCTACACAGTCGAATAAGTACTGGTAAACAACATTAACACAAAAGACCAATTAATAATTTGATAATATATGAAACCAAATACTGTTGAAACAAAAAAAATATTTTAATCTTCAAACAACACCTCTCAAATGAAAAGAGTATCAAGAGGATGTAATAAAACCAAAGCAGGCATGTCAAACTCCCAGCCCGGGGGCCACATCCGGCCCGCCACATTTTATGTGGCCGGCAAAAGAAAATTATTTGTGCCAACTTCTATGAGTCTTGCTAACATCTTTACCAAAAATCTACATCGGAATATGTAATAAATACTAACTTTTTTTTGGGTTACCAAACCCCTTTTTACAGTAACTTGAACAATAGCGGAACAAACTACCATACTTTTCTTGACTTCTGATTTGAAAACTCTATCATTTTGTTGTGCATATATAATGATAAGGCGATTAAACATTTGTATGATTTCACGGTCATCACGACTCTCTGAGAGAAACTGTACCAACAATTTGACCCGCGACAAAAATGATTTTGACGTTCCTGCTCTCGGCATTACTGACACCTGTTTGGATAAGCAGTTTCCCCTGGGCTGGGGATGTAGAGAGTCCATCGCAGTCTACATGGGTCATGGTGGTCTCTGTGGCGGCATCGTCTGTGGCAACTCTCGGTGTGGATGACTCCCACATGTTGTCTTCCCTCACCTGGATCCTCAGTGCCTTTCCTATGTCTCTCCACTATTAACCAATATGTGCTTTGTGCGTGTGTATGTGTGGGTATGTTTTGGATTTTTATTATATGTGGGGATGGGAGGGGTGGCTCTTGTATTTGTATTTCTTGCTATTTTAATTGTCTGTTTTTATCTTACTTTGTTGGTTTCATGTATGCAAAGTGCTGTATAAATACATTTGATTTGATAGATTTTAATGTGGTCACTGACTGACTTTGGTGCGGGCAGCGTGGGTTCAGTTTCCACTCAGTGATGGTGTGAATGTGAGTGCGAATGGTTGTCCGTGTCTATATATGCCCTGCGACTGACTGGCGACTAGTTCAGGGTGCAGTCTGCCTTTTGCCCTAAGTCCCCTGGGATAGGCACTAGCGCCCCGCGCCCCTAAGCAGGATAAGCGGTGTGAGAATGGATGGATTTAAATGTTCAAACTGCATTGGATTAGTTTTTTACAAAAATATTAAATATACTTTTTTGAATAAAATCTATGTCTCGGTTTTGCCTCCGGCGCTACAGTATTTTAATGTTGGTCATTTTGGTAGTATGTGGAGAGCTACATATTTTTTGTGGTGGTACTTGGTGTAAAAGGTTTGGGAATCACTGTACTACAACATTTAGCACTGCTGAAAATTATTCTGAATTCCTAAAAATAAAAATTGGAAGCTCCAATTTTTTGTCCTGTATGATTCCACTGCTTTTACTGATGTTTTAGGTTTTTGCTGTGGTTTTGTTTCAGTATCAGTATCGAGCTACTTTACTTTATACAGCTATAGGATATAAATCAGAATTTCTACAGGAAACTTATTCTCTTCTTCCGTGGTGTTATTTTTTGTTGTTAGCTTGTCTCGCTGTGACTAACGCGTATGATGTGGCCCGTTTTTTATTGTTGTTGCAGTTTTCTATTATGAAAATGGAATACAGACTGCCCAAACCTGGTCAAAATAGAGCCAGATAGAGCTGGTACGCTGCAGTGGAAAAGCTGGAATAAACTCCATCTTCCTTATAAGTCTGAACAAGATAAGCAGTGTCGACCATGGATGCAACAGATAATAGTGGAAAACACTTAGGTTTCAAATGTCATGAGGCCTTATTCATCTTAAAATATACCGTACACAGTCTTAATGAGTTGTTTTTCTTGAACGGAGTGTAGATAGGCCAGTTCATGTACATGTGCAGTCAGACTCATTGGGTGATTCACCAATATTATTGGTCATTGAGACACTATAAACCGCATTCTCAGTCAAAGGGCAATATTAGCACACTGGAGGGTTTTTTTTTTTTCATTTTAAGGATGTGCTGCAGGGCCCTCAGACCCAGCTTTGCCATGGTGAATATTATCTACTCTTGCGAAATTCATCTTGACAGAGTCCTGTTGTCCAGTAGCATTTATCTGTATTTATTACTCCTCCTTTATCATCATATGTGATAATAAACTGCAAGTGCAAAGTACATTAGTTCTCTTAAAATGCATTATCAAAAGGAGTGTCTTTTTGCAAGGGATCACAATGCTTTGGTTTATCTCAAATGGACCGAACCAGTCATCTGTTTTGGGTCATCCCAAGTATTTTTCTCCCTAATCTGTGTCCAAACGTAACATAAAATCCAAAGTGTCTCTGGTTGTCCAGGAAATGTTATATATTTATTTATCTTTCGTCTATTTATTTATTGTATTACTATTTTAGTACTTTTATTATTATTATTTTAGTACTTTAAAAAAAAAAAAAAAGCCACATTTTATTGTCTGAATGAAGTACAAAGAACAAAAAAAATCTACTGAATTTTTTTTTCCTTGTATTAGGTTTGTCACTATCTAATCTTTTTAGAATCGATTACACTATTGACTATTCCATTGAGCAATCGCCCCCCGCAATATTTTAAATTTTTTTAATTTTTATTTTATTCTCATTTACAAGTGATGGACTTCTATCCTTTAACTGCATATGTTGGTACTGTGTTTATGGTATAAATGCAGTGTGAAGTATGTGAGATGAATGTGAAATTATTACATATTATGTTTTGTATTTATTTAATTGATGTAAAATTCCAGTGCACCTGAATTTTGTTATATCATGTCTTGTACAATTACAATAAAGAACATTGAATCTTGATAAATCGGACAGAATTATATTTTTACATTTGAATGTATTGCAAAATAAATGTTTATTTGATAACAGTTTGTTAACACTTCAGTTTGCTGAAGTTAATTTAAACTAAGACTAACGCTATACTTACTTCAAAGTAAACATTTTCATATCCATTTTTTTGTGCATTTGCAGCTTTAACCATTATTGTAGGCTATACAATAATAGTACTATATAGGCTACTTGAAGGGTCGGCAACTAAGTTTGGCCCCAGACTAAATTTCTTTCTGACAATTCAATCGTGGGCCAAAATTTGATTTTCATCAGGCAAACCCTGCTTTTCCTACTAATAAAACTTTTTTCCCCTCTTTTCTTTTTCCAGCCACTGGTATGCTTTCTGTATGTCAGCCACATGTTTAATTTGTCAGTGGTACATGCCATGCAGGGGCGTGTCTCTCCATAACAGCCCATCTGAGTTCTTCTTCTTAATGGGCTTCTGTTGCCTGGCACATTCATTTAGTAGTTCATCCCTGGGAGCCATCTTTTTGATGTATTCTTGGAGGGCTGTTGTTTCTCCTGGATCGTGCCTGTGATGCTCGCTAGTCCTCGGCTACCCTCTTTCCGCTTTGTGTACAGCCTCAGAACGCTGGACTTGGAGTGGAACCCTCCGTGGATTATAAGAAGTTTTGTTTTGATGTCAGTGCCTTGAATCTCTTCCAGGGGCTAGGTTATTATGCCAGCGGGGCATCTGATTACTGGCAGAGCATAGGATCTTAATGCTTGGATCTTAGTCTTACCATTCAGCTGACTAGTCAGGATCTGCCTCAACCTCTTTAGGTATTTGGCTGTGGCTGTCCTTCGAGCTGCCTCCTCATGGTTGCCAATTCCCTGTGGAATTCCAATGTATTTGTAGCTGTTCTTCAAATCTGTTATGCTGCCCTCAGGTAGTTCTATCCCTTTGGTTGTGATACTCCTCCCTCGTCTAGGTATCATTTGCCCGCACTTACCTAGCCGCATGACATTCCAATGTCATTGCATATCCTTTTGAGGTGGATCAGGGTGGGAGGGAGTCGATGTCACACTCGTTCTTGGCATACAGTTTGATGTCATCGATGTAGAGGAGGTGGCTGATCATTGTTCCACTTCTTAACCAATACCCGAAATCACACTAGGTTATGATCTGACTGAGGGAGTTCAGCCCTATGCAGAACAACAGCGGGGGCAGAGCATCTCCTTGAAATATGCCACATTTGATGTTCACCTTTGCAACTGGCTTGAATTGGCTTCCACAGTTGTCTTCCACAGCCTCATTGAGTTATTGATGAATGTTCTTATTATCCTGTTGATCTTATACAGTTCCAGGCACTCCAGTATCCATGTGTGTGGGATCAAGTCGTAAGCTTTCTGCACAGTGCAACACTAAAATACCCGCATTTTAGCCACAATAAGACAAATTGTTCATTTTTAGCTACAGTTTCCTTATTTCTCAACCGATTGCTGCCGTTCCAACTTCTGTGTTGAGCTCATTTAAGCGCATGATTTCAATCAGCATTGCAGCATTCACACGCAATTTCTTGTTTCTTCTTCTTCTTGTTTTTATTGCACTACTTTTTCAGGGAGTATGGAGTACCGAACCCCCTGATACGGGCTGTTCGGTTCCTGTACGACCGGAGTCAGAGTTTGGTCCGCATATCCGGCAATAAGTCGGACTCGTTCCCGGTGAGGGTTGGACTCCGCCAAGGCTGCCCTTTGTCACCGATTGTGTTCATAACTTTTATGGACAGAATTTCAAGGCGCAGCCGAGGCGTAGAGGGGGTCCGGTTTGGTGGCCTCAGTATTGCATCTCTGCTTTTTGCAGATGATGTGGTTCTGTTGGCTTCATCAAGCCGTGATCTCCAACTCTCACTGGAGCAGTTCGCAGCGAGTGTGAAGCGGCTGGGATGAGAATCAGCACCTCCAAATCTGAGACCATGGTCCTCAGTCGGAAAAGGGTGGCGTGCCCTCTCCAAGTCGGGATGAGATCCTGCCCCAAGTGGAAGAGTTCAAGTATCTTGGGGTCTTGTTCACGAGTGAGGGAAGAATGGAACGGGAGATGGAACGACAGGCAGATCGGTGCAGCGTCTGCAGTGATGTGGATTTTGTATCGGTCTGTTGTGGTAAAGAAGGAGCTAAGCCGAAAGGCGAAGCTCTCAATTTACTGGTCCATCTACGTTCCTACCCTCACCTATGGTCACAATGCTGTGGGTCGAGACCGAAAGAACAAGATCCCGGATACAAGCGGCCGAAATGAGTTTCCTCCGCAGGGTGTCCAGGCTCACCCTTAGAGAGGGTGAGAAGCTCGGTCAGCCGGGAGGATCTCAGAGTAGAGTCGCTGCTCCTTCACATCGAGATGAGCCAGATGAGGTGGCTGAGGCATATGATTTGGATGCCTCTCGGACGCCTCCCTGGTGAGGTGTTCCGGGCATGTCCCACCGGAAGGAGACCCCGGGGACGACCCAGGACACGCTGGAGAGACTATGTCTTTCGGCTGGCCTGGGAACGCCTCGGGATCCCCCCGGAAGAGCTGGATGAAGTGGCTGGGGAGAGGGAAGTCTGGGTGTCCCTGCTAAAGCTACTGCCCCTGCGACCCGACCTCTGATAAGCGGTAGAAAATGGATGGATGGACGGATACTTTTTCGGGGATCTCGATTGATGTGCGTCCCGCATCTGAGGCACACAAAAATGATGAGAGACGCAATAAGCATTGTCATCTTGCGGTCACTGACACACAACATTGCTTACCAACGTATGTGTTTAAGGCTCGAATTAAGCGGTCTCAAATCACAGTTTCAGGGTCAAAATTCGCATTTTCCGCATTCAAAAAACATTTAAAAACAAAAATGCAAATAGAGGTTTACAGCGGAGACGGTCGCAAAGACAGAAGTCGGCAGTAGCATATATGACACAATGCGCTTACGCCACTGATGTGTGGACGCGGAAGTCAAGCATTCGATTGAGATGCGCCAAGACAGCGGCTGCAAAATGCGACACCGAATTGAGAAGAGCGAGAGTGAAAAAACACAAATGGCGAAAGTGTGGTAGCATTTCATAGTGAAATGCAAGGCGAGCACCCATTTGTTGTAACACTGACCTTTGTTTTCGCCGAGTATGACGCCGCATTGTGGGACCCGAGAGACGAAGGTGAAGTTAACATAGTGCAAATCGATTAGCTTAACGTGAGACTACTTTACTAACATAACATTAGCGCTGTGGGCTGCGGGGTCTCTCTTTTAATTATGAGTACTGTCAAACGTGTGGATTTTTTATTTTTTTTTTAACCAAGACAAGGACAGCATAACAGAACCATAACGGTACATACAGTGTGAGTTTTGCTCAGTGTAGTCACTGTGTGACATATGGCCCATCCGATGATCTGTAAGTGGCAAAACTTCGAGTCAAGTAGGTGAAAAACATGCCAAATGTGGCCAGAGAGGAATAAGAGTAAAATGGATCATCATCATGTACCTAAATAGAGGAGGGTTTTGGTGAAGGGAGATATTTTTCTCTCTCAAGGTTTCTTGGTTTTAGTTTGAACAAATTGAACACTTCCAAAACTTGTAGTACAAAGACTATTTGTCTTATTCCTAGTCAGCTGGTCGAAGCTAATGTATTGCTATGTCACAAAATGCTAAAACGGTAGCTGCTTAACTGAAGATGCACAAAGGCTGTTAATGCTTTAAAAAATAATGCCTTATCTTTTATGCACAATGTGAATTCAAGAAATACAAATAGTTGGTTATATTAAAAAGGAAACCAATTATTTGTACGTTATTAAGTTAAATGTCTTATTTTCTCTTTTGTATTTAAAATTGCTCTTTAACCAACCAAAAATATAGTTTATCCAAATAATCGATTGTTTGATAGAATTTTCAGTAGGATACTCGAGTACTGAAGTTGTTGCAGCCCTACATTCAACTCCCACATTATATTGTCATATTTTTTATTGTTTCATAAAGTCCTTGCTTCGGTTCCCTGTGCGATTAAGTTGCAGAAAATTGTTCCTCAAAAGTAGAAGATTTCTCCTCAAATGAAGAAATGATTAGCAAAACTGCTCCTCAAAAAAAAAAAACAATTTTGAGCCGTGTGTGTGTGTGTATGTGTTACTGAAGTGCTTCAGCGAATCATGATTCACTAAAAGTATGAGTCCTGTCTTGGTGCAAGCCAATCAGAAGAACAGAAGGGCGGGTTATCGTTTCATAAATACAATGGGAACACGACTTTTTCTGCACTCGATAAATTTTCAATGTTGTGGTAACACCCGAAGTGCCGCTCACAACGTAGCGAGCCGGTGGCGGATCGGCTTTGGCTCCTAGATGCAAAACACTGGGACATTTTAGGGAAAGTTAACTATTTATTACAACCCCAATTCCAATGAACTTGGGATGTTGTGTTAAACATAAATAAAAACAGAATACAATGATTTGCAAATCAGGTTCGACCTATATTTAATTGAACACACTACAAAGACAAGATATTTAATGTTCAAACTGACATACTTTATTGTTTTTAGGAAATAATCATTAACTTAGAATTTTATGGCTGCAACACGATCCAAAAAAGCTGGGACAGGTGGTAAAAAAGACTGAGAAAGTTGAGGAATGCTCATTAAACACCTGTTTGGAACATCCCACAGGCGAACAGGCTTATTGGGAACAGTTTGGTGCCATGATTGGGTATAAAAGGAGCTTCCCTGAATTGCTCAGTCATTCACAAGCAAAGATGGGGTGAGGTTCACCTCTTTGTGAACAAGTGCGTGTGAAAATAGTCAAACAGTTTAATGACAATGTTCCTCAACGTACAATTGCAAGGAATTTAGGGATTTCTTCATCTATGGTCCATAATATCATCAAAAGGTTCAGAGAACCTGGAGAAATCACTGCATGTAAGCGACAATGCCGAAAACGAACATTGAATGTCCGTGACCTTCGATCCCTCAGGCGGCACTCCATCAAAAACCGACATCAATGTGTAAAGGATATCACCAAATGGGCTCAGAAAACCAATGTCAGTAAATACAGTTCGGCGCTACATCTGTAAGTGCAACTTGAAACTCTACTATCCAAAGCAAAAGCCATTTATCAACAACACCCAGAAACGGCGCCGGCTTCTCTGGGGCCAAGCTCATCTAAGATGGACTGATGGAAAGTAGAAAAGTGTTCTGTGGTCCTACGAGTCCACATTTCAAGTTGTTTTTGGAAATTGTGGCCGTCGTGTCCTCCTGGCCAAAGAGGAAAAGAACCATCCGGACTGTTATGGACGCAAAGTTCAAAAGCCAGCATCTGTGATGGTATGGGGCTCTGTTAGTGCCAATGGCATGGGTAACTTACACAAATGTGAAGTCACCATTAATGCTGAAAGGTACATACAGGTTTTGGAGAAACATATGCTGCCATCCCAGCAACGTCTTTTTCATGGACGGCCCTGCTTATTTTAGCAAGACAATGCCAAACCACATTCTGCACGTGTTACAACAGCGTGGCTTCGTAGTAAAAGAGTGTGGGTGCTAGACTGGCCCACCTGCAGTCCAGACTTGTCTACCATTGAAAATGTGTGGTGCATTATGAAGCGTAAAATACGACAACGGAGACCCCGGACTGTTGAACAGCTGAAGCTGTACATCAAGCAAGAATGGGCAAGAATTCCACCTGCAAAGCTTCAACAATGAGTGTCCTCAGTTCCCAAACGTTTATTGAATGTTGTTAAAAGAAAAGGTGATGTAACACAGTGGTAAACATGACCCAGTCACAGCTTTTTTGCAACGTGTTGCAGCCATAAAATTAATGATTATTTGCTAAAAACAATAAAGTTTATCAGTTTGAAGATTAAATACCTTGTCTTTGTAGTGTATTCAATTAAATATAGGTCGAACATGATTTGCAAATCATTGTATTCTGCTTTTATTTATGTTTAACACAACGTCCCAACTTCATTGGAATTAGGGTTTTATATATATATATATATATATATATATATATATATAAAACCCGATATATATATATATATATATATATAAAACCCTACATATATATATATATATATATATATATATATATATATATATATATATATACATATATATATATATATGTATATATATATATATATATATATATATATATATATATATATATATATACATATATATATATATATATATATATATATATATATATATTCACACACAAACAAGTTCTATCTTCTTTTTAGCTCTAAATTTGATGATACAGCACACACATTAAACTACTCAAAATGTGTATTGTTTATTATTCCAAGCGGCTGAAATGAGTTTCCTCCGCAGGGTGTCCAGGCTGGCGGCATGGTGGCCAACTGGTTAGAGCGTCAGCCTCACAGTTCTGAGGAGTGGGGTTCAATCCCCGGCCCCGCCTGTGTGGAGTTTGCATGTTCTCCCCGTGCCTGCGTGGGTTTTCTCCGGGCACTCCGGTTTCCTCCCACATCCCAAAAACATGCATTAATTGGAGACTCTAAATTGCCCGTAGGCATGACTGTGTGTGTGAATGGTTGTTTGTTTGTATGTGCCCTGCGAATGGCTGGCAACCAGTTCAGGGTGTACCCTGCCTTCTGCCCGATGACAGCTGGGATAGGCTGCAGCACGCCCGCGACCCTAGTGAGGAGAAGCGGCTCAGAAAATGGATGGATGGATGTATTCTGCTTTTATTTATGTTTAACACAACATCCCAACTTCATTGGAATTGGGGTTTTATGTTCGCTAGCCTGCGAGCTAACTAGCTAGTGTTCTACGGAGCTAAACAGCTCACTCTGGCTTGCTTGATTGTTGCGACATCGTTTAAAACAGGTCACTAACTCGCGGTCTGCGTCCGGACCCAGAAGCAATCCCAAACGGACCCACACCATAGCCAAAAAAGAAAGGTCATTATTATGATCTGGGGTGCTTCTATTTTAAGCAGCACAACATATTTCAGGCTTCACGGTAGTGATGAACTGTACTGACCAATCACATGCGAGTTCTGCCACACTTTCAGCCAATCCAATGTGCATCGCAGGCGGTAATTACTGTAATCACTGACTGTGCACAGACCAGACAGAGACAAGGAGAGAGAGGGAGAGAGAGAGCGTAGAACATGAGTTAAAGACGGAGAAAAATCAGAAAATGACAGACAAAGTAAGAGAAAATTTGAAACCAATGTCCCTTAAAATGGAACGGGCAGTCATTTTTGTTTGTATTTCTTAGTGGGAAGTTCCCACTGGGAGCTCTTATTAAAAGTGCATATGATATGTGTAACACCATTATAAACCAAAACAAAGTTTTTGAACAAACATAACCTGTACAACGATTTGGTTAACACTTTCCATCCATCTTCTACACCGCTTATCCTCACGAGGGTCGCGGGTATGCTGAAGCCTATCCCAGCTATCTTCGGGCGAGAGGCGGGGTATACCATGAACTGGTCGCCAGCCAATCGCAGGGCTCATAAAAACAAACAACCATTTGCACTCATATTCACACCTACGGACAATTTTGAGTCTTCAGTTAACCTAGCGTGCATGTTTTGGGGATGTGGGAGGAAACCGGAGTTCCCTGAGAAAACCCACGCAGGAACAGGAAGAACATGCAAACTCCACATAGGCGAGGCCGGATTTGAACCTGGGTCCTCAGAACTGTGAGGTGGATGTGCTAACCAGTCGCCCACCATGCCGCCCAGTTAAGATTATTTACATTAAATTATGTAAAATTCTTTGATACTTGGCGGCATGGTGGACGACTGCCTAGCTGGTTAACTGGTTAGGTTGGCTCGCCTGATCTTCTCAGCCCCTCAATTGATTTATTGTTCAGATGTAATCACAGATCTTGAATGTTTGAGTAACTCTTGTTCTCTGTATATATTTGAATTTCTCCTTTAGACCCAGAGAAAACCGTGGAGATAGGCCTGACAGCAGAGAACGGTCCTCTTAGAAACCTATGTGCTCTGGCATAGACATCTGGAGCTTTGTAGCGCACATTTTTACCCCATCCAGTCACTCAAAGTGTGCAGCCTTGCGGTGTGGCTCCGAGGACCCACTCACTCCTTCTAAACTTCGTATAAATGAGTGAGCCGGCTGCTTGGGAAAGGGCGGGGACATGTACCAGAACCCCAACAGGTAAGATTCCAAAGCAATCCCGTATGATCTCAAATTGTACATATTTGTCTTTGACCTGTTTGTATCCCTCTGGTCGCACAGAATGTCCTGGTTCAGTGGTTTCCTAGTCGCCAGAGTGGATGACCGTAAGACTGCGTGGGGGGAGCGCAATGGCAAGAAGTCCAAACGGAGGGGAGGCTCATCTCTCTGCAACCCACGTTACATGAGTTGTCTGCGGGATCCAGATGCTATGGAGCCTCCCTCAGGCGCACCCCTCCACCAGCACCATCGTGGAGGGATGGCGGGGGCCATGGGAGGTGGTGGCAACTTTGGTGCCCGTTGTGGATGGCAGGAGGACCACTACGGCAAAAGGGGCAGGCCCCACAGGGAAGGCGTGGGGCTGAAATCGGTGGACTTGGACTTTGAGGATGGTGAGCTGAAGGGCGGGAAAGGCGGGTGTAATGGAGGAAGTGGCGACATGGGAGACGACAACGGTGCAGCTGGCGTGGTGACGGCTGCCGACTGTTGGCTCAGAGTGGTGCAGGGTATTCCAATCGAAAAAGTTCCAGTCCCGCAAACTGGAACGCCTATACCAGCGATACTTCTTCAGGCTCAACCAGAGCTCTCTGACCATGCTGATGGGGGTCCTCGTGATTGTGTGCGGCATCATGCTGACCTTCCACTGTGTCCACTCACCCCCCCACGTGGCCTATTCGGCCGCCTTGTTGGTGGCAATGGCGCTTTTCATCGCTCTTATGGTGGTGTGCAATCGAAACGGCTTCCATCAGGACTACATGTGGATGGTCAGTTACCTGGTCATCGGCGTCTTGGTGTCAGTCCAAGTGTTTGGGGTGCTCATGGTGGCACCCCGAAGTGCTTCAGAGGGAATCTGGTGGTCTGTGTTTTTCATTTACATCATCTACACCCTCTTGCCTGTGAGGATGAGGGCGGCGGTGCTTAGCGGAGCTGTCCTGTCCATCATACACGTGGTCACCACCTGGCAGATCAACCAGGAGGACAAATTCCTTTGGAAACAGGTAAGTAAAGCTTGACATCTGACAGGTTATGCTGCTCTCATTGCTCATCATGATTGGCCCATGGTCAACAATAGGCTTTACACGATCGGGATTTTTGGGGCCGATCACCCATCACGATCAGCGAGTATAAAAAAAAAAACGATAACCAATCACTGATCCGGTCACAAGATGGAGCAATAGGTCTATTTTAATGACTTGTTCATTTACTATATATACTTGTGTACTGCATACTGCGTATCTTCAACAAAAGTATTCTCTATTCAGGTCATGTATACTAATCAGTCAGGTCAAACCAACATTACAGAAATAGTGGGTGCTAATTTACTGTAATGAAATTACTTTATCGTAATTAAATTACTTCACACACACTGAAACTTTAGAGCATCATTTGACAGAATGCCGGTACAACCGTTAGTGCTAGCACTAGCTTCCTAGGCTACATTACGTTTTGTTGCCTGCTTGCGCGCCGTTTCGTATTAAAAGTACGTGAACATACCTCAAGCAATTCTTGAATTAAAGTACTCCCGGTGACCACCAGCAAACGTTTTTCCCCATTTTGTTCTTATAATACATAATACATTATACATTATATCGTATACATAATATACGATGGTTATTGTTGTGGCCGTTGTAATGAGTGTATCCTGGTTGCGTTTGAGTTGACAAGATAAAGCCCAGTGATCGCAAGATTTTGTTGCAGCAGTCTTGATTATTTATTATTTTATTACGTGTTGTCTGTCCCACACCGCCGAGATGTTTTTTTAAAAAATAACTTTATTGGCTGTCAGCTATTTACAGTACTGCGTCCAAAGACATGCAACAAGGCTGAAAATAAACCATCTTTTGGATTCAAATATACTGCACCTGATGGTGACGCAGAGTAAATATCTTTTGCAGAGTCATTGATCGGATCGGCGAATTATGACATTAAAGCCGATCAGCATAAAATGCTAATTATCGGCCGATATCGATCAGGCCGATCAGATCGGTGTAAAGTCTAGTAAACAGGATAGAAAGTAACTTAGATTAATGTAGATTTGGAAAGCTTTTCCGTTCCTCTCATTCTACTTTAAGACCTTTCTTACCGAGGTTTTAGAGTGACATGGTTCAGATCACACTGAAGTGAAAAAGGACAACTTTTTAACTTAAAGCCCACAAAAACAAGAAGAAGAAGACATTTAAACTGCATTAGTCCAACATTACAGGTGATTTCTGATTAGGAATGGGCAGGGCAATCTATTAATTCTTACGTGATTGTTAAGAAGTTAGTCAATTGCGTGGAATTGATTGCTGACTCATAACATTTTGAAGCAATTGCGACTAAATGAAGTGCTCTACTTGCCTGTATCCAGCATTGATTCAGTCTCAACTAGTTTGTGGTCTCAAGAAGAACAGCAACATAATGTCTTTGGGGGATGGCTTTATCATTAAGGAAGAAATATCTTTCTCATACAACGCCTGAATCAACCTAGGACTTTCATAACTTTCAGAGTGAGATTGAAAGCTTCAATTAAAGGATTAATTTATGGTAATTATAATAATTGGTAATTCCACCATAATGTATCAGGGCAAGTAGTCAAATGTCAAAATCATTATCACTTACACCTTAAAGGTGTGAGGTTCTGCGGCTGGCTAAGGAGTAAATTTGTGAAAAAGGATACAACAACCAAATTTTGTAATACAGTTTCGTATTTCTAATGTTGTATCTACTGTTGTTATTTTCAAAGAACTCATGACTATGGGTTATTGAGTTGTGACCTAAAGTTTCAGACTTGTGGTGTGCTAAAGACTTTACTCAGATCTAATTTGGCTAACACTTCTGGGAGATGAGACCAGCATTAGTGTTCATTTGTAGGGAAATATAATTTCTGTCCCCAAGATGATCCACCATGTTCATCAGACAGTTACTAAAATCTCTGCTGTTTGAGTTTCTGTGTGTATGTAGTCTTGGCTTACAAACTTCAAAACAAAAATCGCAGAGAGCATTTGGAGTGAATGAGACCGGTAAGGTCAAAGACTGTTCAACTACAACCATGTGCTGTTCTTACAAGCTGAATAGAGATTTTCTAAGAAGTCACACATTTAATGATGAAATTTAATTATGTAAGAAACTAGTGGTTAACGATTCATTCACAACGTTTTAAAAGGTAATCAATCGCTTGTATCAATATTAGAAAATAATGGATTTACGCATAGTAGACTATTTGGAGGTGTGTATGTGTTGTATTTCTAAGACAATGGCTTGTAATTCAATTACTTAGCTTTATTGTTCAGTTAGGGTGCTGTAGTTAGCACAATGCTACTTTCTTCATCTCTTTTCTTCCTTTTTTCCTTCCTACGCCCCACATCTAGTCACTCCATTCTGTAGTGCCCCTTGTGGTTGGACGAGACACCATAGTATGTGTGTGTGTGTGTTACAACCCCAATTCCAATGAAGTTGGGACATTTTAAACATAAATTAAAAACAGAATACAATGAATACAATTATGTTCGAGCTATATTTAATTGAATACCGTATTTTCCCCACCATTAGGCGCACTGTATTAAAAGCCGCAGTCTCAGTTACGGGGTCTATTTCTGTATTTAACACACACATAAGGCGCACTGTATTATTGGGCACAGGCATGGTAAAACATACGCTAGCTTAAAACATACGGTAGAATGCAGGCACGCTAAAACATACGCTAGCATTTTTAAAAAGGCAGCGGGAGCAAAACTGAGTTCGGTTGTACTTTATTGAAGTATTTAACAATGTACTCACGTTATTCTTTGATCAATCCTCATCCACAAATCCATCAAAGTCCTCATCTGCTGTATCCGAAATGAACAGCTGGGCAAGTTCTCCATCAAATATGCCGGGTTCCCTCTCGTCATTGTCGGAGTCAGTCTTGTTGCTGGGGGGCTGTTCAGCAATGATGCCGGCGTTTTCCTGCTTCCTCCAATTCCGATCCATGGATTTGTTGATCTTGAATTCTCTCGCGGCTGCTCGATTCCCATGTTCCTTCACGTAACCGATAGCTTGCAGTTTAAACTGTGCTTCGTAAGCGTGTCTCTTCGTAGGTGCCATTTTTGGGGGTCCTTAGCCAAACCGATGTTGTTTGCACATCCCGGCACTATATACCTACTGGAGGCGTGCCATTAGCGTCCTTTTTCACGCGCACCCTTCCCCCTTTAACGTCTACATGATGTCCTCAGTCACGTCCGCCTTTCCTCTATATAAGCAGCGTGTCGGCAGGAAATCCTCCCAGTCAGTCAAGCGGAACGCTCATCAAAGTCACACAACAACATTTACAGATTTTGGAACTTGGTGCACACATAAGGCGCGCGCCGCATTATAAGGCGCCCCGTCCATTTTGGGGAAAAACATTTTCAGGGTCATGTTTACCACTGTGTTACATCACCTTTTCTTTTAACAACATTCAATAAACATTTGGGAACTGAGGACACGAATTGTTGAAGCTTTGTAGGTGGAATTCTTTCCCATTCTTACTTGATGTACAGCTTCAGCTGTTCAACAGTCCGGGCTGTCTGTTGTCCTATTTTACGCTTCATAATGCGCTACACATTTTCAATGGGAGACAGCCAGTCCAGTCTAGTACCCGCTCTCTTTTTCTACGAAGCCACGCTGTTGTAACACATGCAGAATGTGGTTTGGCATTGTCTTGAAATAAGCAGGGGCGTCCATGAAAAAGACGTTGCTTGGATGGCAGCATATGTTTCTCCAAAACGTGTATGTACCTTTCAGCATTAATGGTGCCTTCACAGATGTGTAAATTACCCATGCCATTGGCACTAACACAGCCCCATACCATCACAAATGCTGGCTTTTCAACTTTGCGTCCATAACAGTCCGGATGGTCCTTTTCCTATTTGGCTCGGAGGACACGACGTCCACAATTTCCAAAAACAATTTGAAATGCGGACTCGTCGGACCACAGAACACTTTTCCACTTTACATCAGTCCATCTTAGATGAGCTCGGGCCCAGAGAAGCCGGCGGCGTTTGTGGGTGTTGTTGATAAATGGCTTTTGTTTTCCATAGTAGAGCTTCAAGTTGCACTTACGGATGTAGCGCCAAACTGTATTTACTGACATTGGTTTTCTGAAGTGTTCCTGAGCCCATGTAAGCAATTCAATGTTGGTTTTCAGCCTTGCCGCTTACATACAGTGATTTCTCCAGATTCTCTGAACCGTTTGATGATATTATAGACCATAGATGATGAAATCCCGAAATTCTTTGCAATTGTACGTTGAGGAACATTGTCCTTAAACTTGACCCTTTTCTCACGGAGTTGTTCACAAAGAGTTGAACCTCGCCCCATCTTTGCTTGTGAATGACTGAGCAATTTAGGGAGGCTCCTTGTATACCCAATAATGGCACCCACCTGTTCCCAATTAGCCCGTTCACCTGTGGGATGTTCCAAACAGGTGTTTGATGAGCATTCCGCAACTTTCTTAGTCTTTTTTGCCACCTGTCCCAACTTTTTTTGGAACGTGCTGCAGCCATAAAATTCTAAGTTAATGATTATTTGCTAAAATCAATAAAGTTTCTCAGTTTGAAATTTAAATATGTTGTCTTTGTAGTGTATTCAATTAAATATAGGTTGAACATGATTTGGAAATCATTGTATTCTGTTTTTATTTATGTTCAACACAAAGTCCCAATTTCATTGGAATTGGGGTTATACTTTTTAAGCACTTTTATTGACATTTAAGATGTTTGTCTAAATGTAGATGGCTTCCTATCTTAGTTTACCTGGCTATCCCCTACTTTGTGGCAGGGGAATGAGCGACAACATCAGTTACTGGATGCTGTTTCCAAGGTTCACGATTGTGCTACATATATATAGTTCAGGGTGTACCCCGCCTCTCGCCCGGAGATAGCTGGGATAGGCTCCAGCACGCCCGTGACCCTAGTGAGGATAAGCGGAACGTAAGATGAATGAATGATAACCAGAATTAATTTTACCTACCACATTGTAGGGCCATTATGATTGTAAAACCATATCAATGTTTAATCGCCTCATCATATTATTACACAGACATTTATTACATACAGATTTTAGCAAGAATCATGGAAGTTGACACACATGATTTGCTTTCACGGGTTATATAAAATGATGTGGCGGGCCGGATCTGGCCCCGGGGCCTTGAGTTTGACACCTTTGTTCTAGAAGAACCAATATGGTCCTTGAATTGAATCGGCAACAGTGAATTACGATAGGAATCGAACTGTTGGGAAAACAAATTGTTACACCCCTCTGAGAAAGAGTCTTTGTCGCTGTGTAATAGTCCAAACAAGTGTTGTATCATATTGTAATATGAGTAACAGTAGATCTAAAACATCGATTTTGAAGTTGACCCTTTAATTTAACAGAACATTACATTATATGTATGTCTATTTAAAATTTCAACTCAGTGTTCATGATGGGCTAATATTGTTTCAACAGACATTGTGGTAAAATGTCTCACATGTTTGTCACCACGTCACATCCGCGAACTGACATGTACTGTGTGGCTCTGGTCTTAGAGTGTGTTGTTTGTGCGTCATGCCAAGGACCTGGGGGCTTGCTGAAGGTCAGCGGGCTGAGTGAAGCCGCCTCGGCTGGACGGCTCTGTGCTTGCCAGAGTGTGCATGCTGTATGACAGTGGGAGAGTACTATGATATTAAGCAGGGTCACTCGGGTCTCTGTGCCGACACACAAGAGATGCTTTGTCCATTTCCCCAAGGGGTAGGGCCATGGCGGTGAGGACGAGAGCAGTGTGTGTGTGTGTGTGTGTGTGCGTGTGTGTGTGTGGGGGCGGGGGTGGGGGTGGGGGTGGGGTGTGGGGTGGGGGGTTGTTCAGTGTGGTGGCCACTCGCATTTTGATCTGACGATCTGCCTTTTATGATAGTAAGATTTTTTGGGAAATGAAAAAGAAATTAAAATGAGACTTAACTGTAATGTTTTGCAGCCATTACATGGAGGAAAGCCATATGAAGCGCATTCATGGGAACTCTGTAATTAGAGTGTACACATCCAGCACACAGTATACAGTTGTGCAATCCATCACCCACTTCAACAATGTTTGCCTTTGTAAATGAATGCTATAAGATAACTGCGGCTCAGCGATGCTGAGTATATCCTAAGGTCACCTGTGTACTATGAGGCACACTTTTACAGCGTCATTAATCACAGCTTCTCACTTGTGTCTATTTCCTCTTTCCCCACTCAGTCATTAACCCCACTGGGTTTCTGTCAGTGGTGATGGCTACAGATACAGTAAGTGTGGATCCTCATTTTAATTTTTGCTTTCTTCAGATGAAAACAAAAGGGTATCTGTAAAGGCAAGCCTTGTTAATGTTGATTGTGGTTCAGACTGGGGCAATTCAGATGCAAAGATCATCTCACATAACAACTGCAAATGAAACAAATGTAAACATAGTATACTGTAAATAGATAATGGAACTATGAGGAACAAGCCTGAAACATTTCTGGTAGTTACTGTCAAAATTTCAGTCGATGAATAAAAGTTTGTTTGAGGTACTTAGGGTTTTTACTGAATTGTTTTTGTATTCATAGCCAAGAGAGGGTTTTCATAAAAATATTTATTGTAGTTATGACTTTACTAATGAAAGACTATGGCACGTTCTGCCTTATGTATAAATTTAGGCAGAACTCTTAAAGAAGAAAACTGAAGACCCCCTGCATTTACTTAGTTGGGAGCCATATACTGTATTTAACAATACAGCGAAACCTTGCGATCAAACAATCATTTTGCGATGCTGGGTGGCCTCCTATTTGTTCAGGTCCTTACATATCACTCAAGAGTAAAAATAATATTTTAAAAAAAACACAAAAGAAAAGTGTCTTAATTTTGCATGCACATGAAATTTGTTCTCTGCATTTTACCCATCACAGTGAACACACACACTTGTTAGTGGAACACACAGGAGCAGGGGGCAGCTGAAGCACCCGGGGAGCAGTTCAGGGTATCAGTGTCTTCCTCAAGGACAGCACAGCCATGAGTCCGGGAGATGTTGGCGGATGGTCCGGTCGGGGTCTTAAACCTAGGTCCCCCACGTTGGCAGGCAATGATCTTAACCATTGGTCCACAGCTCCAGTACAGAGATTCCAAATGTCCCGTCGTCTTGAGTTTGGGGTTCCCTGGTATAATTGAACGATAATTCCTATTGCAGATTTGCCTTCATTAGTCTCACTTTTTAACATTCTTACTTGTCACAAAAGTGGAACAAGACGTAAACACAATACAATTAAGTTAATACAATAATAGAACACTGGTAGCGCATGGTCACACTGGACGAAGGTACAACCCCAATTCCAATAAAGTTGGGACGTTGTGTTAAACATAAATAAAAATTGAATACAATGATTTGCAAATCATGTTTGACTTATATTTAATTGAATATACTACAAAGACAAGATATTTAATGTTCAAACTGATAAACTTTATTGTTTTAGCAAATAATCATTAACTTAGAATTGTATGGCTGCAACATGTTCCAAAAAAACTGGGACTGGTGGCAAAAAAGACTGAGAAAGTTGAGGAATGCTCATCAAACACCTGTTTGGAACATCCCACAAGTGAACAGGCTAATTGGAAACAGGTGGGTACCATGATTGGGTATAAAAGAAGCCTCCCTGAATTGCT
This sequence comes from Phycodurus eques, assembly GCF_024500275.1. Lineage (NCBI taxonomy): Eukaryota > Metazoa > Chordata > Actinopteri > Syngnathiformes > Syngnathidae > Phycodurus > Phycodurus eques. Next base: position 34,729,417 of record NC_084525.1, read on the forward strand.
CAGTCATTCACAAGCAAAGATGGGGCGTGGTTCAACTCTTTGTGAGAGAAGTGCGTGAGAAAATAGTCGAACAGTTTAAGGACATTGTTCCTCAACGTACAATTGCAAGGAATTTAGGGATTTCATCATCTACGGTCCATAATATCAAAAGGTTCAGCGAATCTGGAAAAATCACTGCATGTCAGCGACAAGGCCGAAAACCAACATTGAATGCCCGTGACCTTCAATCCCTCAGGCGGCACTGCATCAAAAACCGACATCAATTTGTAAAGGATATCACCACATGGGCTCAGCAACACTTCAGAAAACCAATGTCATTAAATACAGTTCAGCGCTACATCCGTAACTCCAACTTGAAACTCTGCTATGCAAAGCAAAAGCCATTTATCAACAACACCCAGAAATGCCGCCGGCTTCTCTGGGCCTGAGCTCATCTAAGATGGACTGATGCAAAGTGGAAAAGTGTCCACATTTCAAATTGTTTTTGGAAATTGTGGACGTCGTGTCCTCCGGGCCAAAGAGGAAAAGAACCATACCTGTTATGGACGCAAAGTTCAAAAGTCAGCATCTGTGATGGTATGGGGCTGTGTTAGTGCCAGTGGCATGGGTAACTTACACTTCTGTGAAGGCACCATTAATGCTGAAAGGTACATACAGGTTTTGGAGAAACATATGCTGCCATCCAAGCAACGTCTTTTTCATGGACGCCCCAGCTTATTTCAGCAAGACAATGCCAAACCACATTCTGCACGTGTTACAACAGCGTGGCTTCGTAGTAAAAGAGTGCAGGTACTAGACTGGCCTGCCTGCAGTCCAGACCTGTCTCCCATTGAAAATGTGTGGCGCATTATGAAGCATAAAATACGACAACAGAGACCCGGGACTGTTTAACAGCTGAAGCTGAACATCAAGCAAGAATGGGAAAAAATTCGCACCCCCTTCTCAAGAATTGCATCAGAATCTGTTGAACGTGTCGTATGAATTAATGCATAATGGTTGACGTGTGATTTTTAAAGCTGTATCTTTGAGTGTGTTATTGTTTTCTGCACAAACTACACTATTGTGGAGTTTGAACTACACTATTATGAAGTTTGAACTACTTTGTTAAACATGGGGGGGATTGAAAACAGACATAACATTTGGCGAAACATGGAACAGCTTGTAACGGTGATACAGTGAATGGTATCCAGTTAGCTTTTGGCTTTATTCTGCTAGCTTTTATCCCCAGACCTCACAGCTGGAACAAATTCACTGGAGTTGTGCAGTCCTTAAACACCCAACTAGCCACACACGCACACACAAACATGCACACATAACCTTGGAAAACAACATGGTATGTTTTGAGATATGAGTTGAGATTACGATTCTTAGAGCATTTGAGGATTTGATTGTACTGAATCGGTTGGAGAGAGGAGTGTTTGATGTGAAAATCACACTACACAATTTACATTCAATTGGATGCTGAAGAGGACAGGGCCCAAAATGTATCCTTGAGGTATACCGTTTAGGACCAAGAACTATGGCTTGGCGATGTTGCCAAACAAGGCACACAAGCCAAATGTGTATTTATCTTTTAAGGGGTTATCTCAGGCTTCAATGCTTGGAAATAATTCCACTTTTTATTTTAATCTCAAGAACAGTTGACTTGACATGTTTGTTCCTAAAGTAATTGCACAGATATTGCTCTGAGTAACAGAGAAGACATGCAGTTTGTCATGTTTAATAAGGACATGGAACGCTCATGTATCATATATATATATATATATTAGTTCCAATAGTCAATGAAATTCTTAGTGACTGTTTTGTTTAATAAGCACTCATTTCCTCCATCCTGTGTTATTTGCTTTGTTGCCAGAAACAATGGATGCTTTGTCGTGGGGCTGTTGGTGATAAAAGGGCTTTGAGAGGTCAAAGACTGCTTCCTAAAAGCGAACAAACAAACAAAAAAAGCCACTGCCGTTTCTGCTAACTGTTCCGTCACATGGTACTGTCATTAGAGCTTTTACCAGAGCAACAGGCAAGTCACTCTATTGCCCCTTTTTCTCTGCGCACACAGTCCACAAAAGTAACTCATGTGAAGGGGCTTTTTACATTGGGTGCTTTTCACCTTGTGAAGTAGGGATGTTAAAAATCTAATATTTTCGTTCAAGTGTAATTGATATAAATTTTTTAAAATCTTTTGAATTAGAAATGCGCTTATGTGGCCGATAGAGCTCGGACTCGCCATCTAAATCCTCAATCACTATTCCAATTGACAGTAACGAATGAATAGCAAATCACAACTGAATCATTACTCCTTCTACACTTATTCCAAAATAAACACGTCATTGTCCAAAAAATAAAAAATCCCATTCAATTATTTGAAAACTATCTATAGCCCCCTGGTTAAGTCCTGGTTGCCCCTTTTTTGGGGTTGCAGATTTTGTCATAACACTAGAAAAGCCAAAGAAAAACGCTTTTCCCGCTCCAAAAAAAAAAAAAAGTTGTTGCCAAAATGCTGTTGCCAAAATGCTGTTGCCAAAATGTTTCTTTTTAGTTTAAAATGGCTTACTTCAACCAGGATTCCTCACCACATCGTGGCCGTGGTCTGTTTTAAACTGCGTAAATCCATGCTGACTGCATTATCTCCTTCTACTAAGCTAGCAAGTTAGATTACCTGCTAGTTAGAGGTAGCGCTCGTCAATCATCTGCCATGTTGTGTTTAATGAATCTTGCATAACTTTATCCCATTCATCTGCCACGGTCACAGTCTGCCATGAACATTCATGCAGCTCCTCCTCACTGGACGCTTCGTTCCTTGAAGATTATTGTCTCAGAGGACACGGCTCCGTGATCCATATGATCAGCTATTAGCCACCGTACAACTGCACATGCGCAATAGACTAAGTCAAAATGGCGGTGGAAGTAACCATAGGAAGTTGCCGCATGGCTGCACTGCATTGCAGCTCTTGTCAAAAAAAAAATCAGAATCAGAATCATCTTTATTTTGTCAAGTATGTCCAAAAAAAACCTCAAGGAATTTGTCTCCAGTAGATGGAGCCGCTCGAGTACGACAACAGACAATCAATAGACAAAGAACACTTTTGAGACATAAAGACATAGAGAAAAACAGTCAGAATCAGAATCAGAATCAGAATCATCTTTATTTGCCAAGTATGTCCAAAACACACAAGGAATTTGTCTCCGGTAGTTGGAGCCGCTCTAGTACAACAGACAGTCAATTTACAGAACACTTTGGAGACATAAAAACATTGACAAAAAACAATTGTGCAAAAAGATGCAGAGTCCTCTAGCACTTAGAGCAGTTCGAATGACTAATATTGCAATAGTCCGGTGCAATGACCATTGTGCAAAGGGCGCCGAGACTTCAAGGAGTGTATGCGGTTTAAAGTGACGAGTAGTGCACATTTCCAAAGATCTGTTGAAGATCTGAGTGAAGACTGGAGCGAGCTGGTCCGCGCAGACTTTGAGGCAGGATGGGGACACATGGTCCGGTCCTGCCGCTTTGTTAATCTTCTGTTGTTTGAAGATGCGTCTCACATCCTGTTCATGGATGGTTAACGCAGAAGTCAGAGGTGTGGTTGTGGTCGCGGGTGCGGCCGGGTGGGTGTGTGGAGTGAAACTGTCCTTTTCAAATCTGCAGTAGAAGGTATTCAAGTCGTTGGCTAGTGTCCTATTGTTCTCAGCTTGGGGGGATCGTCGCTTGTAATTAGTCAGCGATTGGAATGCACGCCAGACTGATTTTGAGTCGTTCGCGCTAAACTGTTTTTCCAACTTTGCTGCATAGATCCTCTTTGCAATGTTAATTTCTATAGTAAGCTGGTTTCTAGCTCGATTATACAGGTGAGCAATTATTGCTCACCTGTATAATTATTGCTCACTGAGCAATAAAGGGTTGCTCGTTATCTGGTAATGCCGGTACAATTGTTTTTTTTTGTTTTTTCTATTTTGGACAATTGTGCAAAAAGATGCAGTCCTCTAGGACTTTGAGCAGTTTGTGAAAGTGTCGTCATTATATCATATATATATATCATTGTCATTGTCAAACTACAAAACAACAATAATATTGTATTGCGGCTCTCACCTCTACTTGCCAAGATCCTGCCATGTATTATGTATTTGCAGCAAAATCTAAAGGATTTAAAATGAAATTGCACTTGGTTTAAATGGGCAAATAGGTTGTACAAAACACTGTTGCATAAGAGCCTACAGAAGTTTGTTTACCTCGTTGGATCGAATTCCTTTAAATCACTAAAGTTTACACTGTGTCGATCCCATCAGCTGTTCACAGCCTCATAGACGCCAGTTGTGTTGGAATGTTCCTGTGTGCATTATGCATCAAGATGGGAGAGACTTAGATTCCAGCGGAGCAAGTTTCAATCTGTGATCACCTGTGCAAAGCTGCAGCTATAGAATACGATGCCATTCACGAAGGAGGGAGGAAGGACTCGGCGAGGCGGTGTGATCGCTGGAAAATCCGACATTCTTAAATAATTTGTGTGCTTCACGTGGCAGCAGCATTTGAACAAGGAGCCCCCTTACATGTACATTTAACTCATAACTATGATGGTTGCAGACTGATGCGAGTCACATCAAAGCTTGTTGTGACTCATTGAGGTTATAGTGTATAAAACATAAAGCAGTCCGAAAAGTGGGACGTGGAACTGTTTCTTTGAAGTTACACAGTGGAGTTACACATGCAAACCCCCCCCCCACCCCCCCGACCCCCACCCCACACCCACACACATACATACACGTACACTACGGCTGCTAGTCATTGGGCAAATGAGAAGGCTGGAAATGAAGTACCAGCATCACTTCTGAGAATGATGGGGAATAAACAGCATTGCTAAGTGTCTCCCTCTGTGCTTGTGCTCAGTTGGTCTAGCGGTTGCCATGGAAACTAGTATGACTCAAGCAGCCAAGACCCAGTTCATTCTGCTAGTGTTATTAATTGTCACTTCCAAAGACCCTCCCATCCCAAAAATGAAAAACTAATGAATGAATAAAATATATTTTCTCAATGTACTCTGCTTTTCACTTTGAATACAGAAGCCCAAGGATGTGACTGAGGGCTCTGAGCTTGTGTACTGCTTTGCCACACCCACTGCTGTTGAAATGAGACGGTCCATAATTAAACATGGGTCATATGAGTGGGGGTGGTCAGGAGTTAAGAAAGAGAGCGACAGACCGGATGTGGTCTTCTTCATTGAAGCTTATCTTTGGCCTCAATGCTGTGCAAACTGCCAAAATACAACCCCAATTCCAATGAAGTTGGCACGTTGTGTTAAATATAAATAAAAACAGAATACAATGATTTGCAAATCATGTTCGACCTATATTTAATTGAATACACTACAAAGACAAGGTAATTAATGTTCAAACTGATAAACTTTATTGTTTTTAGCAAATAATCATTAACTTAGAATTTTATGGCTGCAACAAATTCCAAAAAAGCTGGGACAGGTGGCAAAAAGACTGAGAAAGTTGAGGAATGCTCATCAAACACCTGTTTGGAACATCCCACAGGTGAACGGGCTAATTGGGAACAGGTGGGTGCCATGATTGGGTATAAAAGGAGCTTCCCTGAATTGCTCAGTCAGTCACAAGCAAAGATGGGGCAAGGTTCACCTCTTTGTGAACAAGTGCGTGAGAAAATAGTCAAACAGTTTAAGGACAATGTTCCTCAATGTACAATGGCAAGGAATTTAGGGATTTCATCATCTACGGTCCATAATATCATAAAAAGGTTCAGAGAATCTGGAGAAATCACTGCATGTAAGCGGCAAGGGTGAAAACCGACATTGAATGCCCGATTATTTGCTAAAAACAATCACGTTTATCAGTTTGAACATTAAATATCTTGTCTTTGTAGTGTATTCAATTAAATATAGGTCGAACATGATTTGCAAATCATTGTATTCTGTTTTTATTTATGTTTAACACAACGTCCCAACTTCTTTGGAATTGGGTTGTACAAGGGTTTTCTTGAAATTTTGTTTGCAGGAGCTTATTTTTCTAGTGATTTCTTTCATTGATGATGCCAACTACTAACACCTGTTTCATAACAATCAAAATATGACCCCATCTCACTTTGCATATATGTCCTCAAACATAATTATGGCTGTGGTTTGTGCACTAAAGTTAAGTATTTTGGACTACTGATGCTATCAGACACACCTTTGGTCCTTTACAGTTCAGTATATCATAAATTTATGAAACATCACAGAGGATTCAATTGGGAGTGAGGCCACATTAGGGCATGTCAAAAGGCTTTTAGGTTCTCAGTTTAAACCCTTTCCTGTATATTCATTCTTTAAATGAAAGCACATTGGGAAGTCCAGTGACAGAACACTTTGTCGTCACACTCTCTCCACAGAAGTCACACCTGCATGATTGCCAAGGGAAATGTGTGGTGAGGAGTTTGACACAACCAGGACCCCCTCCCCCACCCCCACCCCCCACCCCCCACAATCACCCCACCACCATGTCTGCGCTCAAATATACAGAAGCATAGCTGAGGAGCACAGATTCGAAAGGACGAACGATTTTGCTCACTTTTTATTTAATGTGTATTTTTGTATTTATTATTATCGCTGTATTTATGATAGACTTGTTATGTCACCTCCATAAAAGTCTGCTAACTAATAAAGAGAAATGTTTTTCCATCAGTTATGTGAACAGTTTGGCTTTGGCAGCGGTATGTGTATCATATACTGCAACATTGCTAAAACAACAGATCCAGTTGTGGCCTTACAATTTTTCACAGCATTGTATGCTTGTATGCTGACAGAAGAGTCTCCGCAAGGAGGAAGGGCAGAGTTTATAAGACAGTGGCCAGACCAGCCATGATGTACAGATTAGAGACAGCGGCACTGAAGAGACAACAGGAAGCAGAGTTGGAGGTGGCAGAAATGAAGATGTTGAGGTTCTCTTCAGGAGTGACCAGGTTGGATAGAATTAGAAATGAGATCATCAGTGGGACGGCCAAGGTTAGATGTTTTGGAGACAAAGTTAGAGAGAACAGACTGATGGTTTGGATAAATCAAGAGAGCGATAGTGAGTATATTGGTAGAAGGACGATGAGGATGGAGCTGCCAGGCAAGAGAGCTCGAAGAGGACCAAAGAGAAGGTTCATAGATGTAGTGAGGGAAGACATGAGGGCAGTTGGTGTTAGAGAGGAAGATAGGCTTACATGGAAAAGGATGACATGCTGTGGCGACCCCTGACAGTTCAAGCTGAGAGGGAAAGAAGAAGAATTGTTTGGAAGCTAGGTGCAGGACTACTGTATGTTGCAGCCTTTCTTTGAAATGTATTTTCCCAAACTATTGATAATTATTGCATCAATTATAAATAAAACCCCACCCCTGCATATGTGTATAATGATAATTCCACACATACTGTGTATTTAAGAAAATAAATTGCTGTTTCACATCTGTGTACAAAGAGTGACTACGCCAAAAACCAGCAAGCAGAAGCACCTTTGAAAAAAATTGGAAAAATGTGACTTCTCTGTCCAATGGCCCACGGGCTAAAACGATAAAATATTGATGAACCAGTAAAGCAGTGGACTTTCAGTTATGATTTGGTCATTTCATTGATCGTTGTCGTGCAGGACATTTCAGGAGAGAAAATATTGTCCTGCATGCGTTCATGTTTTCCCAAGTATTTTTTTTTCTTTTTCAACTCTTTGCAGCTGAAGCACACACAGACCGCCTGTAGCTGCAGAGTCAGTGCAAAGGTGGGGCTTGACTCGTTATCCACTGTGGTTCTGGTCATTTGTGATAAGGCCACCAAGCGGTGTGTGTAGACACGAGGCCCGGGCTGAATACACAAACCCATCAGATGCTTGGCACGGCGCACACACTCTCTCACAAAGGATCATGTGATATTGCGCAAAAGTGTGCATGGGAGGTGACGGGAAATCCAATAAATGAAATGAAAGGATATTGCATTAAGTAACCTCTCAAGCAAAGATAAGGTGAAAACTCTTCAACCCCGCTTGGAGAACCGTCATTGTGTTTGGGCTACTACGGTGTGTTATACATAGCCTGATCAAACACAGATGTTTTAAAGAGTTCCGGATGCTTCTCAAAGGCAGACTGGCTGTGACCCTAATATCCTATCAGTTAAAGAGCCTGGTACCAAAGTTACAATTCTGTTCTCTTCACACATTTTCACATATCAGCATGAATTATATTTCCGAACAGTCTGTGACAGTTCCCAGCTGAAATCAAGCAGCAGTGAGCTCATTCCCAGTTAAGCAAATGTTTGCAGCTCTGTGCTGCTCTATATTGTATTTAGAAAAGGTCAAAGTCCAGCGCCATTACCCAATGCTCCTTTTATACCACCATGGTACAAGCTACACTTCAGTCTACTCACTTTTTTGCTTTTTATTTTGAATAGTTGGGCTTTTGAAGGTTAGCTTCCAAAGGACCTTAAAAGAATATTGAACATAATCTAAATACACTGATGAACCATGACACGTGATTCACTGAGTCATCAGTGCTTTTACACTTTTGCTGCCTTTGGACACTTAAACAAATGTTATTTTCCTCTCACAGTTCCATGCAATCACATGCAGAGAATCAATCCCTATGATTTTGTCCATTGTTGTTTTTGAAAATTCTGATCGGGAAGCTCTATCTCCCCTCCCTCCCTCCCACCCACACACACACACACACACAAACACACACACACACACACACACACACACACAAACACACAAACACACACACACAGGCAAGTTGTAGCTGCGTGAGAACGCGAGGTGCATTCAGTGACACTGCGTAAATGGGATTGAATGTGTTCTTCGGTTGTTCTTTTGTAATACAATACATAATTGCAAAAATGTATTACTAGGAAAAATATTATTTGCATCAGAATGCTTTAGTTAAAACTGTACGATCACACTGCCATGATATGGAATTTATTTAGTTTTTTAAATACAAGAATAGATAAAATAAAAATGTTGTTAATATAGTCAGCCAGAGCTGTGACAAGTGCAGTTATCAATGTCCTTTCACCATTGTTCCTGTCATACTGTGTTGGGTGATTTTGTTTGCACATTAAGCACAAGCTCGTTGCAACTGTACAAATCCCCCCCAAAAAACCGCCAATATTTGCTACTAAAATTACATACAATAACTCCACACTGGGCAATGAAAACACAGAAGGGGTAACCTCAACATGACACTGCTGGCCACCGTTGGAATTATTTTGCTTATTTAACTAAACACCTCAAATATAGAATATTTAAAATATATTTGATTGAGTATGCTTTAGATATTGTTTAGATTTACAACGGCTGTTTTTTTAAACGTGTTCATACTGTATGTCTTGTTTTGGCAGATGCGGGTTTGATTACATCACTATTTATGCGTCCGATGACGTCACGCTTGCATTGACAGGGTGTATCCTATTTGTGAATTTATGTGACACTCGCATTGGCAGGTAGTCGACATGTATCAGCTTTTTATCCACATTTGGAAGAGACCTGATTCTGATGTGAAGGTATCCAAGTCCATGTGAGTTTCTTTTCTATTTCCGCTGCCTTGACGCATATCCAAATTGTGCTGTTTGAGCACAAAAAAAATCACAATTTTGCCACGTGAACCATGCAGTGTAAATCCAGCCTAAGTGAATCCCCACTCAAACTACTATGTTGAATTATTTGAAAATGATTGTTACAATTAAACAAAGGGGAACACAAAACTCTTGTGAGCACCTTTCTCTTTATTACAGTAATGACTGGTTGGCTGTTATAGTGGTGAATCAATCAGAATGTTGATTAGCATACAGGGTTTTATCGCTGTGGATGCTGCTCTAATGAGCCCATCCAAGTCATCACTGCCCCTTTCTCCTTGGATGGTCCCTTTGCTGCACCGTCCCTGAACCCAGGTGGGGTGGCAGCAGGTCTTTAGAGGAAAGCTGTGGAATGTGGGTGATAGTTGCTAAGTGAAATCTGTGCGGCCTCAATGATAATTCACAGTTTTCGTGGGTGTGATTCTCGAACCAACACTATGCAGAACCTCACACAGGACTGCGAAAGATATGCATGCAGGGAGCGAATGAGAGTTGCATTTAAAATCAGCATCACAGCTCCCTCGCTCATGCTGGAGAGACCTTTAAAAACTCTGCTATAAGAATACAGCTTCTAAACTGACAACATAGAAGACGTAAAGCAGGTCTCTTAAGATAAACCATGTGACTGATCTATCCTTGCAGTATTTTACTAGATGCAAAGTGCACATCCTGCAACTTCATTCCACTTTACTGTCAAATGAATGTTTCAATCTATCCATCCATTTTATTAATCACGATTATTCCTCGTTAGGAAAAAAATCTTTATTTTTAATGCACTACTTTTCAACAAAACAAATGTAACAGTTTTCAGTGCAAAATGAATCTTTAAATAAGAATAACAGTTACTTTATATGGCTTGACAGTCATAATGGCCCTCTGAGGGAAATCCAATGAAATTAGGATGTTGTGTTAAACATAAATAAAAACAGAATACAATGATTTGCAAATCATGGTCGACCTATATTTAATTGAATACTAATGTATGTATATAGAATGGGAAATAATTCCACCTACAAAGCTTCAACAATTCGTGTCCTCAGTTCCCAAACATTTAATGAATGTTGTTAAAAGAAAAGGTGATGTAACACAGTGGTAAACATGACCCTGTCCCAGTTTCTTTGGAATGTGTTGCAGCCATAAAATTCTATGTTAATGATTATTTTCTAAAAACAATAAAGTTTATCAGTTTGAACATTAAATATCTTGTCTTTGTCCATCCATCCATCCATCCATTTTCTGAGCCGCTTCTCCTCACTTGGGTCGCGGGCGTGCTGGAGCCTATCCTAGCTGTCATCGGGCAGAAGGCAGGGTACACCCTGAACTGGTTGCCAGCCAATCGCAGGGCACATTGAAACAGACAACCATTCGCACTCACAGTCATGCCTATGGGCAATCTAGAGTCTCCAATTAATGCGTGTTTTTGGGATGTGGGAGGAAACCAGAGTGCCCGGAGAAAACCCACGCAGGCACGGGGAGAACATGAAAACTCCACACAGGCGGGGCCGGGGATTGAACCCGGGTCCTCAGACCTGTGAGGCTGACGCTCTAACCAGTCGGTCACCGTGCCGCCTGGTTTGGCATTGTCTTGCTCAAATAAGCAGGAGCGTCCATGACGTTGCTTGGATGGCAGCATATGTTTCTGCAAAACCTGTATGTACCTTTCAGCATTAATAGTGCCTTTACAGATGTGTAAGTTACCCATGCCATTGGCACTTATAAATAATAATAATGAAGCCTATTCTCATATATTGAATGTCATTGAAGTGTCGGAAGTGTGTAAGGGGCAGAACTCTTGGCAATACTACAAAAAAAACATCTCTCCTCTGTGTCACAACTGAATTATAATTATTATGATTACTTTTATTATGATGATGATGATTATTATCATCCATCCATCCATTTTCTGTACCGCTTTATCCACACGCGGGTCGCAGGCATGCTGGAGCCTATCTCAGCTATCTTCGGGCGAGGCGGTGTACACCCTGAACTGGTCACCAGCCAATCGCAGGGCACATATAAACAAATAATCATTTGCGCACACATTCACACCTATGGGCAATTTAGAGTCTTCAATCAACCTACCACGCATGTTTTAGGGATGTGGGAGGAAACCGGAGTAGCCGGAGAAAACCCACGCAGGCACGGGGAGAACATGCAAACTCCACACAGGCGGGGCCGGGGATTGAACCCCGGACCTCAGAACTGTGAGGCAGATGTGCTAACCAGTCGCCCACCATCCCACCGATTATTATTATGAACAGTATTATTATCTTATTTCCATGACCATAATTATGAACATTATCTTTGTGAAGTCAAGTTTGTGGTAGACACGCAGTACACAAGCAATTTAACCATGCCAGTTGGAAGAGAATGTGGTCTATGATCATGTATTTCTAGTTTTAAGGCCATCTTTGTGAGTTGATCATTTATTGATTAGGCCTGCCTCCGTGTCCTGCCTGAGTTGATGGAGGCTTTTTGTGGGAAAAAAATACATTTTAATCTATATTGCTACGATGCTGCCTGTCTAGATGAGAACAGCTCTTACATGATGCCATTTTGATATCCAGGGATTCGGCTGTGGCCCTGCCCTGACTGGTCAGCTGGCTGTGGAAATAACGTCTGGTTTCATGACAGAGAATTGTGTCATACAGTATGTCATATAATTCCTGGCTTATTTCTGCCTTTGAGAAATAAAAATAAACCTTTGACAGAGCTAAAATGGTGGCCCACGACAGTATGCATGAAGATGATAATGGATGGGTGGCGTGATTAAAATGACATTAGCACAAAGTGACGTGTGGCTACAAATGAGCACAGAGGACATGAGCAGGTGCCCAGGACATGCACCGGTAGCAAAGACAAGTGGCAGGTAAACGCTGCTACGCTCCTGAAGAGGTGGAGTGCTGTTGCGTAAACACAGAAGCTTCCTGTGTACTCTGCAAAGGCACAAGCCCTTACCCTCTTGAGAAAAGCAAGCAATTAGCAGCAGCGTCTGCGCTCGGGCACATGGGGTATGATAACATGGTGTGAATCTCATCGCATCAAATAGCTCTTAGCAGATGGAAAGGAAAACATTTGTGTTATTTTTTTTGAAGTCTGTACCTGTACACTTTTAGACCACCTTGCCGGGCTGGTCTTTGCCTGGATAGTGAGTGAAATGTAAACAGAAGTGAGCGCCCGGGGCCATCTGCCTCTTGTCACTGCGGCCTAAATCTGTCCTCTGCAGATATCACTCACTCACATGCTTCTTTTTTCTGTCTTTTTCCTTCCTCATCCTGCTTGTTGCCACTCATTTCCTTCCTTCCCTCTATATCTGTCTTCAACTTCATCTTTGTCCATTAAGTTCTATTTTTTACCCCTTGTCCTTCTCAACTCACCTGTTATCTTGGGTCACTTTATTTCTCCACTATTACTCTTGTGATTCCTTTTTTTTTAAAACTATGGTTATTTTGTAATTATGGTAATAAATATTAATTACAAATACAAATATATTTACAATGTTTTTTTATTTTTTTTACATTTTGACTAAAAATTCCATGTCTAAAATTATCAATACCGTTTCTCAAGAAGACGTATCCAATGTTTTTAATATATAGTTGATTAGAATGCTCTAGATTAAGTACTTATGATAAATTCTATTGTAATCTTGCATGTGTTTTGTTCTTATTTGTGCTTCCGTGTATTACTTTTGGCATTTGTGTAGTTCTCCCTCTACCCAGGAGATGTCAGTGTGAAACTTCCTCTCGTAACTTTAGCGTTTATTTTCATGTGAAAGAGAAATTGAACTCACATGCGGAGTGAGACAGCAGAGTCATGGTTTTGTTTCCCCTTTCAGTTGACATGATCCAGTCCAGCGTGTCAGGTCTTCTAATTGATGGTAAATACAGGATATATTTTCTGCAGTCTGCTTCCTCGCCACCCCCCTAAGCCCCCCCTCCAAAGAAAAGTTGCCTGTTGAGTGGGGAGTGTCACGTTCACTCTGCAAACATGATTTTTAAAGGAAGTGGCGGCTCAACAGCAATTCCCATGATGCAGTGGGAAACTGGGTCCGAGGCTACATATTTCACACGACAAATATCCAATGTATCTCATTCTGGTTTTATCACAATCATTAATTAGATGATGAAAGCATATTTTCACTGTTTGTTTTTGATGCACTAATCAGTTTTGCATGTAATTAACTAATTCAACACAAAAAGTCATCTTTGTCTACATTGTTTAATATCAATGGACCACAAATGATCATAGTTTTACACAATGCAGATATGAGTGAAGGTTAAGATTTTTTTTTTTTTTTTCAGTTGACCTCCAGTTGATAAATTGCTGCAGCCAGAGCACTACCCATAGGAAGATTTATTTATTTAACCTTTAATTATCCAGGTAAAAAAAGAACAGATTCACATTTGCAATGCCGACCTGTCAGCAGGCAGCACGTTAAAACAAAGAAAATAATAAATACATAATAATGTTGTAATAAAATAATAATAATAATAATAAAAGCTATAATGGGAACAGAAAAAAAATACAATTTACAATAGGCGTAATCACAGGATAAAACTTAGAGCAGGGTCAAAGTATCACCAGTTAATGTTTTGTGCCCTGTTATGTGCAAAATGTAATGAAGGGCAGCACAATTTTTGGTAAATTTCAGAAATGACTTGTCCTGTGAATGTTTGGAATTCCCCCAGAAGCAGTTTTGAAAAATAATCTCTCTTCTGAGTGCAACTATTCCTTCACATTGTTCTTTAAACATTATCCTCCCCCCCCCCCCTCTTTTCTATAGGTCAGTGCAAATGTCCTTATTTTCCTGTGCACCAACATCATTGGAATCTGCACCCACTACCCTGCTGAGGTTTCTCAGAGACAAGCCTTCCAGGAGACCAGAGGATACATCCAAGCCAGACTACACCTCCAAAGGGAGAATCAACAACAGGTACTATGTGTTACAATGCTGGCTAGAATTCAACATTCCTTTCTTCAGTAGTTTATTCTGGTTCAACATTTCCTGATTTTTACATGAAGCGGGAACATACACAGAAATCCTTATTCATACTGTACATATTAAGGCTTTGAGCTTTTTCTGCAATTTCACATTAAAAAAAATTCTCTCTGGCATAAAAAAACAAAACAAAACAAAATACAGGTAGGTAACACTACAGACTACTGAACACTACACATGGGTTCAGTTTATAGCTTGTATGTAGACCGCAGTAAAATATAGCCCCATAACATGTGACAGTAATAGTCGACTCCATCCATCCATCCATTTTCAGAGCCGCTTCTCCTCACTAGGGTCGCGGGAGTGCTGCAGCCTATCCCAGCTATCATCGGGCAGGAGGCGGGGTACACCCTGAATTGGTTGCCAGCTAATCGCAGGGCACATACAAACAAACAACCATTCTCACTCACAGTCACACCTACGGCCAATTTAGAGTCTCCAATTAATGCATGTTTTTGGGATGTGGGAGGAAACCGAAGTGCCCGGAGAAAACCCACACAGGCACGGGGAGAACATGCAAACTCCACACAGGCGGGATTGAACCCCGGTCCTCAGAACTGTGAGGCCAGTCGTCCACCATGCCGCCAGTAATAGTTGACTCAACAGATTAAATTGCATTTAAAAGACAGCTAATGTAAATACAGAGCAACCATACAGTATTTTACAAGGTTAAAGGCTAATGTTACATGAAAGAGAAGCTGCACAGCTCTGATTCAGGTCACATTACGTCACTTATGTCCCCACCCTTGTGTCACTCGCTGTTGCCCGACTCTTCTCTGTCTCGCCATTGCTGCATCGAACATCGAATTCAAAACACTTGCCTACAGGGTGCTATATCAGACTGCTTCTCTCTGTCTTCTATTTATGGCCCGCACCAATAGGATGCATTTACCGTACAAGGACCATGAAACAGCACTGTGTTCATGATCGAGGCCATGTAATCTGTGTCCGTCATGGAACACACCTATAGGTAATAGACAGCTAGATAGTGATGCAATCTGCATTTTGTTTCAATTTTTGCATGTTTTTCAGGAGCGTCTGTTGCTGTCAGTGCTGCCAAGGCATGTTGCCATGGAGATGAAAGCTGACATCAATGCGAAGAAGGAAGACATGATGTTTCATAAGATCTATATCCAGAAACACGACAATGTCAGGTCAGTCTGGATACAGAGTGTCACAGTGTTTTATCTCATTTTCCTCAATTGATAAAAAATGTAGACTTTTCATTCATGGTAGTTTCATGCATGATGGTGTAATAAATGTGGTCTGATATGATGGATAACAAGGTGACAAGATAGTCTACACATACACGCACACACACACACAGAGTCAGATAGAGGTTAGTGTGGCTTTGTGTTGTGTAGCCTAATTAACGCTAGTGAGGGAATACTTAATCACCAGCAGCCAAGAAAAGATAATCCCCAAAGATGAAGAACCTTGGAACACATTCAATTACAGCACTCAGCCAACACACTGCGCAGATTCACGATGTGAAACAAACTTATTCTGCATCCTGCAATGTTATTCTGTCATGTGTATTGATTAGATGTAATTAGATTTTCATCCTCAAGTCTGATCTATGTCTCATTCTCAATTGATTTCTGTTAAAATTCCTTTTTTGATTGGCATTTCCATTTAGTCTTTTGTCTGTATTATAGCTATAGTATTTTTCATGACTTGAGTTTGTAAAATTTCAGTCTACTGTTACTGTTTTTGTTTTGTTTTGTTTTTAAAATCTGACTAGTTCTTTTCTCATGCTGCTTTTACACTGTAAATGTGACAAATAAAATACTTTTACCTTTAAAGTCATACAAGATTGCAGGCCTTAGATGCTGCAGTTACACGATACACTCTTTGTTTCTCCCACATGGCCAAGTTTGGAGATGTATCATGGTAGTCTAAGCAGATACATGGATGGAATCAAATCTGAATTAGGCTTCAATTACTGTATATGTGGGTGTGAATGAGATATGAATCGTCTTCCTGATATTGTCACTTACATTTCTGTACCTGAGTGCTCAGGTGCATCTCAAAAACTCAGAATAGTGTGGAAAGCTTCCTTTTTTCAGTAGAAGTTTGTGTTTTCATTAGCCGTAAGCTATAATCATCCAAATTATAAAAAATAAAAAGATGAAGCCTTTCACTGTCTGTAGTGAAACTATATAAAAAGATGTGTCCTCCTCAGTATTCTCTTTGCTGACATCGAGGGTTTTACCAGCCTGGCCTCCCAATGCACGGCTCAGGAACTAGTGATGACACTCAATGAACTCTTCGCACGCTTTGACAAGCTGGCCTCGGTAATGCTTCACGGTCACCTCTCACCTCACTGCAACTTCTCATTTTGACACGTGTTTTTGTCAAGGAAGAGATTTGGATAATAGCTTTAAAGGTTGTGGGGAGATGATTACTGTCAACATCCTGGTCAGTAGTTTTGCTTTTTGCACTGACTGATTGGTATTGATTATATGCACCTTTAAAACAATTAAATCTCTCAAAATTACTATTGTATATTACTACCAACCACTAATCTAAAACATTAGCGTCTTGTTATTGTAATTTTCACAACTACAGTATAATAAAAATGTGTATTTTATTGTACCACAAATACAACATTACACACACCTTCACAAAGTAATAAAATTCAATGCGAGTTCTGTTAAAATTGTGCATTTTGCCAAATATAATTGATCCTCGTGTTGGATTTCACGAGATTGTGCAAGTGTATCAAATGTGTATTCAGTCTTTCATTAAATGGAAAAAAAGCTAACTTTACTGATAATTATTTAGGGGAAAAGTCAACATGTTGTTGTTGTCCATTGACCCAAAGAAAGCATTGTAGATGCTTATCCCAGAATGTTGATGATGATGTTGATGTTTTCTTCTCTCTATTCTGCCCTAACACTTTTTCAGGAGAACCACTGTCTCCGTATAAAAATTTTGGGTGATTGTTATTATTGTGTGTCTGGGCTGCCTGAGCCCCGTGCAGACCACGCCCACTGCTGCGTAGAGATGGGCGTCGACATGATTGAAGCTATCTCGTGAGTAGAAACACAAGTTATAACACTTGTTTTGGCATGGTTTGTTTTGCTGGAGGGTGAAAACACGAACCTTGTTGGCATTGTGTCTTCAGGCTGGTGCGTGAGGTGACAGGAGTTAACGTCAACATGCGTGTCGGCATCCACAGTGGCCGTGTACACTGTGGCGTCCTAGGACTCAGGAAGTGGCAGTTTGATGTGTGGTCTAACGATGTTACACTGGCTAATCACATGGAAGCGGGAGGCAAAGCAGGGTGGGTGGAGTAAGCACCAGGTCCCAAAAACACTTTCCAAGTGCAAAGGTGGACCCAAGTTCAGATTTGGTATGGAATTCCTGATCCTTATGTCCCCGTTTAGACGAATCCACATCACCAATGCCACTCTGCAATATCTCAATGGAGACTACGAAGTGGAGCCAGGTTTTGGAGGGGAAAGAAATGCTTATCTAAAGGAGAACAGCATCGAGACCTTCCTGGTCCTCGGCTGCAGCCAAAAGCGGGTCAGTGCTCAAAAGGTCTTCAATGAGGATGAAAAATTCATACATTGTTAACATACAGTATGGTGCAGTAAATGTGATTGAAAAGGTAATAGATAAGTGTTAGCAGCCTGGTAAAATGGGAAATTCCTGTCTGTTTTTTGGGAAAAAAATAGTCATTCTCCATGAATGAGAAAGTAGCCCGTTAACTATTGGCAAACATATGGCCTCTCAGATTTTTTTTTGTCCTTTTGTAAGATGAAGTCTTTTCACCGGAGTCACGATAAAAGCATTCACATGACCCTTTAATAAGTGGTACAGCCCTGGCCCACCTGTAAATGAGTACTTGTCTGTCTGTAACAATATACTGTACAGCAAATGTGCACAATAGAGTCAAGTGCGAATGAATTTATCTGTATTTTTATAACCAGCTAGCCATCCTCCATGTACCAACTGTTGTGATTTGTGTTATTGACTTAGGTACAGTATGTTGTTTATGCCACAAGCAGTTAACAGTTTGACACCTTTTGTACAGCTTTAGCTAACAACATGCTGAACTGTTACAGATGCTTGTAGGCTCATTTGTTAATCATAAAAACAGAAGTATTTCCAATTATTATATACGCCGATGAGATCATTAAAGCGAGTGAGAAGATGCCAAGAAAGTCTTTTAGATCTTGAACCGATGAACACTTGTAGCTATAATGACAGACAAAGGACCTCTTCCGTCGCAGTTTGTCACTTGCACTGTTGTTCTCAGCACGAGAACAGTTGGTAAAGCCCTCATGTTTTTCTCTCTGAGCAGAAGGAAGAAAAGGCGATGATGGCTAAGATGCAGAGGACGAGAGCCAACTCCAACGAGGGACTGATGCCACGCTGGGTCCCTGACAGAACTTTCTCCAGGACCAAAGACTCCAAAGTATTCCGACAAATGGTGAGTTTCCACCAACACACGCCTTGTGTGGACAGAGCCTGGCCTTTTGAAAAGGGCTTTTTGAGAGTTTGATAGTGGTGTTCTTTGTCTTATTCAGGGCATTGATGAAACCTCCAGTAAAGACAAGTAAGTACTCCAAACGTGTGAACTGTTTGCATCATTGTCTTCATCTTTTAATCTGTTCCTTTTATAGTCGCGGCGTTCAGGAGACTATGAACCCGGAGGACGAGGTGGATGAGTTCCTGGGACGAGCCATTGATGCTCGTAGCATCGACCAGCTACGAAAAGACCATGTCAAAAAGTTTCTACTAACCTTTCAAACCTCTAGCTTGGAGAAGAAGGTCCAAAACCCTTCTTTTAATCATCACTGGTTGCTATTTTGACCTCACTTCCTCTTATCGGACTCCATTTTTCTACTTTTGCAGTATTCCAAGAAGGTGGATGATCGTTTTGGTGGATACGTTGCCTGCACTCTACTAGTATTCTGCTTCATATCCTTCATACAGATTGTTATTTTTCCACAGTGAGTAGCTTACATGTTGTTACTTTAATATGCTCCAATGTGTCAGACAGTTAATTCTGGGGGTGGGGGACTCCTGTCATGTTTATTTCCATGCACTTAATCCCAGTGTAACACAAAAGAGTAAATGGAATTGAGGGCAACAGGAGATTTCTTAAAGTAAACTTACAATTCAATACAATGTTACTTTTTTGCTGCACTGCCATCCTTGTCAGTAGATGTTTACAAGAATATTTTGTTGGGTTTAAGATTACACTGTTTCTATTCTTTTTTTCTTCAAGAAGAAGCTAGTCCCATCTTTGTTTGATATGGTAGTTGTATTGGCAGAATGTACACAGACTGCAGTGTGAGGGTGTGACTGAAAATCTAAAAAAAAAAAAAAAAAACTTGACTCGCCGCCACAAATGTCACTCTTCACACACGCTGTACTGTTGCCAGAACACAGGCCCCATTTGTTCCCCTTCACACAATATGTAACCAGCAGGACACATTGCGCTCCTCTGACTAACATTTAATGACCCAATTTTTAGGGAAACCAAATACAAACGTTTGAGTGGTGACGCTCAGCCGAATACTTGCCGAATAGGTCAAGGTTTGGTGACGTGCATGGATGTCCAAATAAGGCTCCTCTCTTCAACCGAGTACTCCATTCTTCTCATCATCGAATGCTGTTTTTGTGGCAGTTCAGTGTTTGATTAAAGGCAAAATTGTTTGGGCAAGAATATGTTATATGGACCGCCACTAGTCTTAACACGGTATTCTGATTCGTATTGCGTTTGTGGAATAGGAATTAAACTGATAAATTCATCAATTTTCACCTATTCCAGGGTGGGAATATCGCCCTCTGCTGTCGACTGAAATTAACGTCCCTCGTGAATGTCACGTGACCAAACCTGAAATCAGGATATCGGGCGGGCTAAATATTTTAGCAAGTTTGGGTTTAAACCCTGATGTAATCAACCTCTGGCTCCAGTCAAAAAGTCAAAGTCACGCAAGCTGTAACAACAATTGTTCATGCTAAGCACCACATTAATATGCCGGACAACACCAACGCGTCGCGGTGGCCAACTTCAAAATATAAGCCTTAGTGGGTATTGATGTCCAATGTATTATCGGTGGGGCTTTTTGAAGTTGGCCTCCCCAACTTGTCGAAGTCTTCAGGCACAAACAATGAAGCCGGCCGACCTCGACTCCTTGACTGAATCCTGTCCTGGCCGCAGTTTATATGTTGTCACCAACATCAACACAACACCGTTTCAAAATCATGTTCAATCACTAATTTAATACGCTAAAAAAAAATAGAATTTATGACACTGTCAATGATTAAATGGTAGAATATGGCGCGAGCTCGCTAGCGTTATCAGCTAGCTGCCCACGCCTGGTAGGCTTGAAACAGCCAGCGGACTACTTTTCGGAGGCAGTCTGAAAGGCGAAAAGGAATCTGTACACTACCTTTAATGCTGACAACCTGACACAGTTGCAGTTCATCCATTCCATTTTTGCTCAAATGGAAGGGAACACGCTAGCTTGTAGCTACATTGGCTGTGACGTCACTTCCTCCCTTTATCCACAATGAGGGACACTGTTACGTCACATTCCTGCCGCGTTGCCACAGTTACCTGGAAAAGTAGTATCTAAAAGCATGAAAAAATGTGGTTCTCATGAACGTAAAAAGTAACTATTGGCATCCAAATCAAAGTGACTGTAATCTGACTACTCTAATATAAAAAGTAACGCGTTAGTTTACGTACGACGTCACTGTCGTGGGACTAACGCGTTACCGGCCTCACTGCATTCCTGCAATTTTTGCACACGGATTGATGTAAAAATGGCGGCTTACTATGCAAGACTATGTGGTGCTAGTATTTTTTTTAGAATAAAGACTTCGTAGATTTCAGTAAACTGTGTCAGATAAAGAAGATATGGACATTTACACTATAACAGAATGTTTTGGTGTCCAGGGATTACCTCCGCTTTGATGAAACAATTTATGACAAGACCTTTTATCCTGGTTCAAACGCCTGTGAGTCTGACTGACAGCTTTCACACAGTGATCATACTTTCTAAAATAGTGGCCTTCACTCTCATAGCGTGTGTGTGTCAATCGCTGAATGTGTTGTTGACTTGAAACAAAGAATAGCCTCTCCTAAAATATATACCGTATTTTCACGACCATAAGGCTGCCGCAGTCTCAGTTACGGGGTCTATTTCTGTATTTAACACATACATAAGGTGCACCGTATTATTGGGCGCAGGCATGGTAAAACATACGCTATCTTAAAACATACGGTAGCATGCATGCAACAATGTTTTTAAAAAGGCAGCGGGAGCAAAACTGAGTTCGGTTGTACTTTATTGAAGTATTTAACAATGTACTCACGTTATTTTTTGATCAATCCTCATACACAAATCCATCAAAGTCCTCATCTTCTGTATCCGAAATGAACAGCTGGGCAAGTTCTCAATCAAACACGACAGGTTCGAGTCAGTCTCGTTGCCGTGCGAAAGCTCGAACAAGCATCCACAATCCATCCACAAATTGTGCCGTAACTCGCCCGGCGCTGCCTCCTAGTCTTAGTAAAACTGTGTTCGCCATCTGTCATCCATGGCTCCCACGCCGCTCACTTCACTTTGAACGCCCTGTTTACACGGATGTCCAGTGATTCGTCAAGCCTCCCCGAATGATGGCAAGCTCCCAGTTATTGCACTCAGTCGAATGGTGACTGTAGAGACGCCTCTCCTGGCAGTTCTTTGCTCATTAATCCAACTCAGGCCACCTCGCCTTGTCTCCGGGTTTTGGTTTTCTTTTTTTTCCGCGGAAACTTCTTGCTTGGCGAAGCTCGTTGTCCTGCTTCCTCCACTTACGAACCATGGATTCGTTGATCTTGAATTCTCTCGCGGCTGCTCGATTCCCATGTTCCGCCGCGTAGCTGATAGCTTGCAGTTTAAACTGTGCTTCGTACGCGTGTCTCTTCGTAGGTGCAGTTTTTGACTGCGGTCAAGCCAGCCTCCACTCGTAAAGTAGCAGTCAAGCCAGCCGCCTAATAAACTAATAAACTACATTTTTTAATGCATCTCAAGATTCAAATTAACCTTGCTGGTTGCATTCCTTACCCGAAGAGCACTGACGTCCGTATTATTGGGAAGCTTTTATTTTGAAGGTGGCTTTCGCCGCGAGTTGGCGACTTATTACCGTAATGCCTCGTATGAACAAAATTAGGGGCGGCTGGCTTGATTGCTACTTTACGAGTGGAGGCTGGCTTAACTGGCGCTATATACCTACTGGGGCGTGCCTTTAGCGTCCTCCTTCACGCGCACCCTTCCCCCTTTACATCCTCAGCCACGTCCGCTCTTCCTCTATATAAGCAGCGTGTCGGCAGGAAATGTTCCCAGTCAGTCGAGCGGAGCGCTCATCACACAACAACATTTATAGATTTTGGAACTCGGTTCACACATAAGGCGCGCCGCATTATAAAGCGCCCTGTCCATTTTGGAGAAAATGTACGACTTTTAAGTGCGCCTTATGGTCGTGAAAATACGGTACCTTCTTTTTTGGCCCAAAGAAAAAAATAAAAGTGTAGTAACGGAAATGACTTCAACTATTGTTCACACAAGTGGGGAGTCTTGCCACTTACTACTCACTGTGCAGTATTAAAGATGACCATATATTATGTGGAGACTTTTCTGGCAATGAGTGTCTCAGGTGCATCTGTGTTTGCTCCGCAGTGTATGTTCCCGGGAGCCTTCAGATTAGTTCTACCCAGTCTACCTCTGTCCAGTCTGCTTACTTACTGTCGCTGGGTACTCGACATGATAATCTTTTTTTAACATTTTTAACGACATCCGTTTTCTATACTGCTTGTCGCTGTGAGCTAAATTCTGTCCCAGCTGACTTTGGGCAAGAGGCGGAGTGCACCCTGGACTGGTCGCCAGCCGATCGCAGGCCACCGACAGACAAACAACCATTCATACTTTTATTCACACCTATGAACAATTTAAAAATATTTTTAAAAGATTATCATGTCGAGTATGCAGCAACAGTGATTGGTGACCACCAGTCCAGGTTGGAGTCTGCCTTTGGCCCTATGCCAGCTGGGACAGGCTCCAGCTGCCCGCTACCCTGAACAGGACTAGCGGTGTAGAATATGAATGGGTGGTTGCACAAGTCAAGGCCTGCTTCTTAATAAACACCTCGTCCCTAAGGGAGGCAAACTCCTTTCTGCCGTTGAGTAAAACACCCCCTGCCACTGTATGAGGAAATACAGTAGTTGAGATAAAAGCAGAAGAATCATCCTAAATGTTTCTCCAACCGTACTCTTTCTTGCAGCACTCCAGTCATGCTGGGAATCTACATCAGTATATTCATCATCCTGGCAAACATCCTTTTCATCTGTGCCATATACTCTTGCATAAAGGTAGTAGAGTCAAAACGTACATTTTCTCCACTGTGGATTTTTACATTTCATGATAACTTGTTTGTCTCGCAGCTCTTTCCTGCTGCAATGCAGACAGTTTCAAAGAAGATTGTCCAGTCTCGCACCAACAGCACTCTGGTTGGAGTGTTTACCATTATCCTCGTCTTCATCTCTGCCTTTGTCAACATGGTATGATTGAAAGAAAAGGACCCCCCACCCTTGCCCCCCAAAAATCCATACTGGAAACATTTGTCTTTTGCTTTGTTGTAGTTTGCGTGTGACACCAAGAGCTTAGTGGAGTGTGTTGCGGAGAAGTCAAACACCTCTACGGCCATGGTGACACCCTGTGTGATCCGCCGATTGAATGTGTCCGTTGAAGGTGGTCTCGAGATCTGTCCCGGTCAAGGCCCTTCCTGCCCCTTTCCTGAGGTGAGCAGTGACTCCACTGCGAGTCGATTGTGCGTCTCCAAGTAACCACTTTCGTTCTAGATGCCACTGTGTGAGCTAATGTCTCATTTGCAATTGTGAGCGCTTTAGTTAATGATGCTTTCCTGTTTGTGGCAGTACTTCAGCTACAGTGTGCTGCTGACGCTGTTGGCCTGCTCAGTGTTCCTGCAGATCAGCAGCATTGGGAAGTTGGCACTGATGCTGCTCATCCAGCTCACCTTCCTGCTGCTGGTTGAGTGGCCACAAGTAGCACTGTTCGACAATGCAGACCTCTTTGTCACCTCCAACGCCATGTAAGTGCCACACAAGGGGCCCACCTGGGATGACCAGGATGGAGTTTCATTGTGTGCATGCATGTTGTTCCAATTGTTCCTCAAATTTCATTTTCATGGTTCAAGGCAAAATTAATCATTTTAAAAACTCAACACAAACCACTGTAATTGAACGGGTCTTTTTTTTTTTTTTTTTTTGGTCACAAGTAGGGGCCTACTATGTCGGTTGCATTAGCGTCAACCAAGACCTTGGTTGTTACTCATTTCTTAAAGAAGATATAATTATGAAGTTTTATTATTTCTAATCTTTCTCTGCTTTCATTTTAGCGATCTAAATGAAACAAGCACTCAGTGGTACGTATTAACATTCTAATACTGATGAAATTAAAGTTTATTCTTACCTGCGTTACAAGACCTGATTTCCATGTGTTCATAAATTAGGTCCAGTTTCAATGAGACTACAAGCCAATGGTAAGTTTCCTCAATTCCATTTTATGTTTCTATTATTTCCACTGTCAGCTTAATCCGCGGCCTTGTAACATGTCTGCCCCTTTGCAGCCCGTTTGTTGTGACCAAAGTGTCCCTGAGGGTCATGACGCCAGTGATCCTCACAGTCTTTGTGCTGGCACTGTACCTGCACGCACAGCAGGTGGAATCAACTGCACGCCTCGACTTCCTGTGGAAATTACAGGTATCTCTTTTGCCCACTAGAGGGCAACATGATAACATTTCAAGAAAGTTGCCCATCAATGCGCTCGTGGTCCTCGCAAAATTCCGTCGCTCCTACTGCGACCAAATCCGAATTTGTAAGTCGAAAAGCGCCGTTAACTACTGAATATTTGCATGAAAAACACTTTGAGGCCGTTAAATATGAAACAATCAAATAGAAAACAGTAAGTACGGTGGTAACTGAGCATGCCATTCTTATGCGGCTCTGCAAACTCGGTATTTGCTCGCCGTTCATAACTTAGAAACCTTGATGTCAGGAAGGACACAGGAAGTCAGCCATTTTGGTTTGAAGTGGCAATTTATGGTCATTTTGGCCATTTCCCGGGGTCCTTCAAATGTAAACTTGTACCAGATATTTTGTCCCACTGGGACCAAACTTGAACCATAAATACTAGCCAGATTAATTGATGATGCAAAATTGAGTTTTGTTTGATGATTCGCCAGAAAATGTAAAACTCACCTCCACAAAGTCAGAACTGGACAAAACCTTTTGTGTGGTATGAAGGAGATTCATAGGCGCCCCTGATGCTCTGATTTCATTCAAACTCTGTTTACTCACATGTAGTCCTCTGCCTGGCAAACCTCTCAACTTTCCCATGCCCCTACCTGATGGTTGTGGAGGTCCAAGTTCCCTTTCATTGCTGCTGACAGCTTTAATTTGTTATGATTTCACCACACACCAGTTTGACATGTCAGATAAATTTGTTGGGAGAGTTTCTTTCCCTAATCCATATGGCAAATTGCAAATAGAAAAGAAAAAGAAATCATGGGTAATGATTGGTGCAGCATTCAGGCTGTCACATCATTACGATCCAATCAGATGAAATAAATATGATTGTCACGCTTTCATCTATTTCGTAGGTTGCAGGCAACAACTAATCTGATGCTGGCACAGAAGTTATATCCTCTAATAATATTATCCCGCTCTGACAGTGACAAAATACAGGCTAGATTCTAATTCTAAATCTTTATTTCTTGCCTGTGCCACAACTAAACCACACCCAGAGCTTCAACCTCTATCCACAATTGCATCAGACTGAAGCTTGACAAGATACATTTGTGAAACATCCCTTGCAAGGCTAAAACACTTTAAATTGACATATCAAATATCAATGTAACTAATAAAGAACCTTCACTCTCAGGCCACTGAAGAAAAGGAGGAGATGGAGGAACTGCAAGCCTACAATCGTCGCCTCCTCCACAATATTCTGCCCAAAGACGTGGCTGCTCACTTCTTGGCACGTGAGCGGCGGAATGACGAGCTGTACTACCAGTCCTGTGAGTGTGTGGCGGTCATGTTTGCCTCCATAAGCAATTTCTCGGAGTTCTACGTAGAACTGGAGGCCAACAACGAGGGGGTGGAGTGTCTGCGTCTGCTCAATGAGATCATTGCTGACTTTGATGAGGTGCGAATATCTGCAAGGCTTAGTGTGCTTCAAGATACAGTGAAAGTACAGGTTTCACCTTTGCTCTGGGTCATATATTGGCAGATAATCAGTGAGGAGAAATACAGGCAGCTGGAGAAGATCAAGACCATTGGTTCCACCTACATGGCCGCTTCCGGCCTAAATGACTCCACTTATGACAAAGAGGGTCGAACCCACATTACTGCACTGGCTGATTACGCAATGAGACTCAGGGAGCAGATGAAATACATCAATGAGCATTCCTTCAACAACTTCCAGATGAAGATAGGTAAAGAGATGAGATTGTCTTTTTGTGTCTCCAGTATAGCAATAAACAGTTTGTGCTTTTTTTTTTTTTTTTTAAATATCCAGGCCTGAACATTGGACCAGTGGTAGCAGGGGTCATTGGCGCACGAAAGCCTCAATATGATATTTGGGGAAATACTGTCAATGTCGCCAGTCGCATGGACAGCACAGGTGTACCAGACTGCATACAGGTGGGTTGCATGCTTCTGCTGGTCATGTAGGCCTGGTGCTGCCAATAGCAGGACGTTTACCATTTCAATATTTAATCAATACCTACAAGTGATCTCTTATTTGGGATACATTTTTAATTTCTCCTTGCTGGAATTAGTTGGACCTGATTTTAAAATAAATTTGACGAGTGGTTAGCACGTCTGTCTCACAGTTCTGAGGCTCGGGGTTCAAATCTCAGCTCACGTCTTTCTGTGTGGAGTTTACATGTTCACACCCTGTGTTTGGGTCAGCTTCCTAACACATTCCCAAAACTTCCATGTTAGGTTAATTCAAGTCCTTAAATTGTCCATTGGAGTGAATGTGGGCGTGAAACCATTAGGTGTGTCAGAAATGTTCTGACTGGTGTCACAAAATATATACAGTATATTTAAATCCAAAGTCCCACCTATAATTTTTCTCCTTCGAATTAATTCACCTGGAGTCTAACGCACTTTCCCAGCCTTCTCTGCCACATTTTAGGTCCCCGTGATGACCCCCTTGAACTTGAGTCGGGAGGTTGCTCCAGCACGGCAATGTTCTTCTCAAGAAGTCGCGTTGAACCACGAGTTCTCCTGCCACAACTCTCACCTCCTCTTGTGCGCTGAGCGAAGCAAAAAGCCAAGATCTCTTTGTAGACATGCTTCTTGATTCCCTGACCCACACTGAAACCTGTAGTCTGTAGTTTGGAAGTTTGGATGTAAAATATATCCTTTGTGAGACTTGTCCTGGAACATTTCTGACATACCTTGCATGTGCCCTGTGCTGACTGGCAACCAGTCCATGTTGTACCCTGCCTCTCGCCCAAAGTCAACTGGGATCAGCCCCAGCCCACCCACGACTCTATTGAGGACAAGTGCTGTTGACGATTGATACAAGTTTTATTGGACTTGAGCACTTTTTCAAAATTCATCTAACACTCTCCATAATTGACCTTTATTTGCTAAACGTTTCAGCTTCATGTCGCTCTGTTTTGTCTCACACCATTCTTAGGTAACGACAGACCTCCACCAGGTGCTGGCAAGTAAAGGGTACGTGCTGGAGTGTCGTGGGGTTGTTAAGGTCAAAGGTAAAGGGGAAATGACAACCTACTTCCTCAATGATGGGCCACCCAACAGTTAGCAGCCACGGCAACAGCAGGTGGCTACTGCAGGGACACAGCACCACTGAGTGAGGACTCACAGGGTGTGCAAATGGCTAAAACAACGGGAAATGCCATCACTTGAATCCCAGGCAAGGAGGGGAGCAGGAGGAACATGTCGGACTTTCAATGGAAACATGTTCTTGAAGAAAAAAACCATGTCCCAATTGATGGCCATTTTGGCAGTCTTACAACCCGAAGGACAGCTGTTTTTCTCATGTTTGGCCTCTCTCAGGCTTCTTGAAAGATGCAAAGTCTGTTTATTTAAATCAATGCCTTTTAGCCTGTGTCAAAAGAAGATTTAACGCTGTACATAAGGCTACTTTCTTTTACATCTTCATTTTGGTTTTACATGAATTAAGAAGCGGGATTAGTATTTTAGTTCCAAATTATTTATTTCAATTTCAAATGTATTGTGCAAAAGGTCCTTTATAAAAACGTGTGAATACATAAAGTGCGTGCACAAATATCCAGTTTACTACACGATAATAAATGTGTATGTACATGTATATTTGTGTATGAATATAAGTATAAAATGAAGAGGACTATATTGACCAAAGACTAAAGTATTTACTAAAAGCAAGGCAAGACATGTTATGTGACATGTTCTGGCGAAAGTCAGCAATGATGGTCGCCTATTTGTAAGGCCTGAAACTTCTGTCTTCTTGCCCAGCTGCTGGCAGTAAAAACTGCTTCATTGTTTTCATAAAATATGTAAAAAAAAAAAAAAAGTATTTATTTTTGTCTGTCATTGCGGCAGCAAAGCGCATTAACTCTAAATTATAATAGTGCCCTCAACCTTTAGATGACTAAAGACGACTAAGGATGTTTTGAAGAAGGCTGTATTTGAAATCTCTTTGTGTGAGTGTGTGTGTGTGTGTGTGCGCGCGCGCTCTTTTGAGGAGTACAAGTAGCTTCAGCTGTGTTTAAGCTCTTGTTTCACAACACATTGATTGCTTTTTCAGCATTTGAGCCACCACTATCCAGCTGGTTTAAGCCGTAACAGTATGTCAACCACTCCTTCCCCTTTTGGAGGCGTATTTTTGGTGCGAATGGAAATGGAGGAACTTAGTTAGAAAGCTGATCGGAAGGAATCAGGGAGAAAACTTTGGCGCAGCCTGATTTAAGAACAAGATGAAGAAAAGAAATATATATTGCTTTGACTGAATACTGTGCTTTGTAATCCTGGAGGGGCATAACTATTTTCACTGTGAGGTTTTTATTCTACAGCAAAACTGCTTTCTTGCCAAACATAACTGCTTTGAAGCATGTCTTATTGTGGTATCTTCAGTTCATTTTTGTTTGTTTTAACGTGGGGTAATTTGTACCACTTCTGTATCCATCATTTGTATATTCTTAATGTTGTTATTATTATGATGATTATGATTAATTATAATGCTTATGATGATTCAGTTCCAGTGAAAAAGGATCAAAGACCAGCACGCTTTCTTGTTAAACACCAATGGTAAAGCTCAAGCTTAGCAACTGTTCAACCGCAGTCACTGAATTCTGCTATTCAGTCCTAATATACAATACAGTATTTCCACTGGCCATTGGTGCAATCATGTACAGCAAGTAATAACTTGGCTGCGTTTGCAGCAGAGCCCAGTTGGTGTGTCATCCCATAAGCATAGCAGTGAACACATTTTTGAAGGATTCACTGTGCTTCTTCTTCATTTAAATGTTCTTATGACACTCCCGCAGTATTGTAAATCTCAGCCAGGCTTTTAAGTGATGTCTCCTGTCCACACAGAACGTACCTAGTATATTTCCTGGTATTATACCACTATGTGGTGAGTGGACGAGGGGGAAGTTGAAGGCTACACACATTTTTTCAGTTCTTCTATTATTTTCCCAGTCTTTCAGGAACATTTGTGCTGACGGCTGAGTTTGATTGCCTTAAGTTAATATAAAGCATATATTAGAATAACACTATACAGGAACTGTGCCTGTTGGCCCTTTCTGGACTGCTGATGGAAAGAAAAGAATAAGGGCTTGTTGAGAATATTCTCCGCGCAACAGGTCATCACCCACCTTTTTTGCCACACTCAACGGCGACAAGCAGTTCGTACCAAAGCCAGCTCACGCAGCATTGTGCTTTTGGTCCCTGCTGTGTGAAGATGTTTGCGCTCAGGTGTGGCAGAAGCACCAGAAGGCAGCAATGTAACGGAGAACACCAACTAGTGAACGGTGACCAGTAAAGAGTGATTCATATGAGCATAGAGTTTATGGAATGGACAAAGAGTTTATAGAATGGATATACATTTATAAAAATGTGCATTGTATGTATTCTATTCCTACTGGTTGTCCATGGACTTTTGTTAATTGTTAAACTCTTGGGATGTTTTGGGGTACCAGGAGAGGAAGGTTGCCCACACACAACTGCAAAAGTGTTTTTGCTCAGGCCTGATAAATATCCTTCCGTACTTGTTTTGTTTAATTTGTTGTTTTATTTGTACTTTTTCTGCATTGGAGGAGCTGAGAGGGGCGTGTTTTGCTACAGCCTGATGACAAGAAGAGTTGAGGACTATGACAAAGAGAAAAATAAAATTTCCCCTTGAAGAAAGAACATTTAAAAAGAAATCAATGGCTCATCTGTATACTTTTACTTACTCATGTTTCTATATGTGCTGCATAAATGTGTTAATTGTGGTGAAAAATGCTAGACCTAGTGTTTATTCACACATTTTCTTATTGAATTACACCTGCACAACTCCTTTAATAAGACATTTAAACATGTTTTGTAACGAAATTTGAAAGCAGTCAAAAGAAGCTATTATTTCCTGCAGGGGGCACCTATGCCATCCATGAGTTAACTGATTTAAGCCAGGGGTGTCCGCAGATTTTTCCTCTGAGAGCCACATTATGAAAAATTGAGTGATGCGAGGGCTACTGTCAAATTCTTCGACTTTATTATGTATTAAACATTCTAAAACAAATCCATCAGTTATTATGAAAAAAAAAATCTGTTCGAGGTGGAAAGGCAAAGATTTAAGAACATTTCTGGATTTTGGGGTGAGCCAAGACCCTGTAACTCACTAGAATATATTTGCCCCTGCACTGAACAGCAGTTGGATCCCATTTCCCCATTCAGAACCAAAATGAGAGCAATTTGTAGTCAGCTGACAAATTTCATAGCAGTTACTTTCGGATTATTGTTGTGATATTGTGATCAGCACTCTGAGCCACCTCTGCAAAGCATGTTGCACTGTTCCTCTCCCTCCCTCTCTAGCACTGTTCTCATCCTCGACTACGCACCTGGTTTCCAGCAGCACTCATCAGAGCCTGCACTTAAGCCTGGCAATCCCAGTGTTCCAGCGCCAGAGTATTCCCACATCTCTGTGGTACACCGGCCGACTCTTTGCTTGAGTATTGAACAAAGTTACTTAACTTCCAGTGCTTGCAGTGACCCTCTTCTCCTCCTTCTCCAGTGCCTTTCAGTGTCTCCTGCTACGTCGCCCGCCTCCACCACACTGCCAAACTCACTTACCTGCTCAATCGTCAACCTCCTACACTCTCCTGCTCCCATGGATCACCCTCACGCCTCTGGATTCTGGACCACGCACAGATTACAATAAAACTCCTTCCCACGACTTCTTCTGTCTCAGTCTGCTTTTGGGTCCAATCTAACATATTTGGGTTCAAACCATAACAGATTTGTTGACAAATTGAAACTTGAACTGGATCAGAAAGTGGAGGAAACCATTTTTGCTTCTGAAACAGAATTAACTTAAGTCACCGTAATGGAGACATTGTATTACTGTTTTAGTCTTTTGCATATATAGAAAAGCTCTATATAAAACCAGTTCATCAGTAGTTGTAGTAGTGGTTGTCAGAGACATTGCACACACAGAGAATGTGGGTGTCATGGGTGTGTGTTCTGGTTGTTGTCTTCCCCCTGTCTGACAATTAATGTGGAGCTTTGTAGCCTTTGGTACCTCAGTAAAGGCACTTTTTTATACAGCTCTTAAATCTGATTAGATTGTGCAGGAGTATGGCACATTTTTAAATGTGATCTAAATAGATAATTATAAAAACGGTCATTTTTCCATGTGTTGCATCACATTTGCATCTGCTACATGTTTGACCTAGTCTACAGTAGTCAGTCAATGAAGACCTAATTATGTCCCAGCAGTGCATTAGCCTACATACACAGTGTATGATTGCTTGTTCCTCAAACAACTAAATGCTTTAAGCCACAGACTCAGTATATACAAATAATAGGTGCAGTTGCAACAATTGACCTTGTGTGATAACAGCAAAATGGCAGGTAGTTTACATGATTTACCGGTTAGGCAACATGGAGTGCACTGAAGCGCATACACAAGAATAACCGCCCACCGCCCATCTAGTGTGCTGATGTTTTATACCACTCATTGTCTCACTGAATTTATTTTCTGGACAATCTTTAACAATGCCAGAGTTACATTATTTTCGTTAATGACAGGTATCTTCTAATATCTTTCACTTTGTACTGAGTGGTATTTGGAATATACTGAACCAGCTGCAAGAATCTAAGGATGAATAGAGGCTGTAGCAACAGTCAACCATTATTAACTCAACTTAGTACATGATGAAACACTTTGTGAAATTCATTTCCTCATTCTTGTCAGACTTGTGCCATTTCCAAAAGGAAGAACTTAAGACCCATCTGAAAACACATTATAAATCTACTGTGGTTTTTAGGCTCCTCCTTGAGACATGAAAGATTCCAGGCAAGGATTTTTAATGTCACTGTTCATTTTAGTCACATACATCCAGCTCCAAATAGGCCTTTTTGTTAGACAGTTTTTTATGTGCTAAATGTCTCTTTTGTTGCATTCACTACCGTTCACAAGAAAACACTGTTGGCTAAAACCATTGTATATAATTCATTTGCCTATGGCATCAGCGTGCACCATTAATTTGGAAGAAACTAAAAATATATACTTCCTTTTATTCATGCTGCCTCAGGTTTTCTTCAGTGGAACAGTAGTGCACTGTTTGGGGGTTACACGGGATCAGCCTGGTGAAGGGATCAATTTGCTGCCATGTTTGGTGTCGACATAATTTCTTTAGACAACAGGAAGAATTTGTATACAGTAATCCCTCGCTATATCACGGTTCACTTATTGTGGATGTTGTAGGTCACTGTAGTGCAGTGTAGTGCTTTATTGGCTATATGATTTTAATGTAGCAGCAATGACTTACATAAATTGGGCTCTTATTCTTAGCAGAAAAAGAAACCTTACTGGGTGATCTCAACTACATTTACTGAATCACCAAGTTGCTTAAAGATACAACAAACATGACCGGCAAGTCACTGTTTAAAACACAAGCCACATTCAGAGTTTTATTGCTTGAAGATACAACGAACATGACTGGAAAGTTACTTTTTAAAACACAAGCCACAGTCAGAGTTTTATTTAAAAAAATCACAAATACCAACCCAATACATTGTGTATAACTATTAGCATAGATGGTGTTTCACAAAAGTTCAAGGACTGGTGTCACAAAAGCTATATTTCAAATCCAAACTACAAAGTACAAGTTTTATACTTCGAAGTAATCCACCCTGGAGTCCAACACACTTCTTTGCCATTCCTTCATGCACTCCTAGAACGTTTCTTTCGGGATCCTCCATAACTCTGTCGTCACAGCCATCTTGATATTCTCCACGATCTCAAAACAGGTCCCATTAATGGAAAAGGGAGAAAATGACATAAATGACTCATTGACACAAACTAATCTTTTGAGTGAACGTACTGAATGGAATCACTTAGTGAACTGATGCGTTACTTTGTCCCTTCAGTTGAACTCAACCGTGAATGTGTGCCGTACGAGAAACACCCGCGTAAACAGCACCGCTGGTGGGTTGGCGACAGTGGCTGAGTGCGTAGGCTTCGTGGGCCTCTCAATCTTGCTGCACAGTGGTTACGACAGTCCATTAAAATATGTCTTCATGTGAAACTGGTCAATGGTGCAAAAAAGATTGGAGACCGCTGCACTAGAAAACAGTACCAGATCACCTGATTGTCCCATTCTATAAATCTTAGAAAATCCAATGAAGTTGGTGGGTCGGGAAAAAAAATGAGGACCAAGAAACAACCCCTGGTGCTCCTTTTAGAACTAGACCAAAATTGTTACGTGCACCCCTGGTTATAACAGTAAGTCTCAAATCAGCTCCCTCCCCCCAAAAAATGTACCCTACGATTGGTTGGCAACCAGTTCAGGGTTTACCTCTTCTCGCCCAAAGATAGCTGGGATAGGCTTCAGCACGCCCGCGACCCTAGTGAGGATAAGCGGTATGGGAATGGATGGAGTACTACATAGCTAAGTTTGTTCTTTACCAGTTAGCGTAGCAGCTAAAACAGCTAGCATGTACTCTTGAGCAAAAAACTAACATTAACATAGATTTTGAAACCCTGTTAACCCTGTTACTATAATTACAGTAATACTAAGATTAAATGACTATTCTAATCAAATCCAACTTTCTTTGTTTAATTGAATAGGATTTATTCAGCAACATTTTTGAAAAATATTGTTTTCTCAGGTGCCTGAGTATCTGTAACAAGGTAGTGCCAAACACATCAAAGTATCTGATATAAGTAATAAATATCTCCTAAAAGGTGTACACTTGATGGTTGATATGGACGGATCAAAGTACATGGTAGTTTCTTGCCAGTTTTATTTTATTTTTTAATATAACAACAAAGTATAAAATAAATTGTCCATCCATCCATTTTCTAAACTGCTTATCCTCGCTATTGGGCGCACCCAGTAGCCCCGCCCACCAGCGAGGCAGTGACGTCATCGGGCAGCAATGGGAACTCGAGCGAGCGCTGGTGAGTTTGCCGCAAACCAATAATATCGCACAATTCCGAGTTGTCACTCGAACAAGGAAGTCGCGCGCCGGTCCGGCTCGGTTGCTGGAGTTTCCGTGTGTATTATTCGCACCCAAAGTAGATTCCGTTGTCTTCTTGAGAACGGGCACGTAAGTAACGCTTTTTTATTTTATTTTATCTTTATATAAACTCTTGAGTGAGCTTTTTTTTTTTCCCCGAGCGAGGCGCCGCTTGCTAGCTTGGCAGAGGCAGCTCGCGTTGTCATAACAGCACGTGAAGCTAAGCATTGATGACCGGGCGCTTTCGGTTATTCGTCCGCACAACTGGCGGGCCGCTGCAAAATTTCCCACACACGGACAAACCTTTTGCTTCATTCTGCATTTAGAAGCCAGCGCTAGCGTTTCATTTCCCCTTTTAAATGAGAGACAAATGCTGGACTAGAGTGACGAGTTGGGTCATCTATCAAGGTGCTCAGCGGAAACGTTGAGCGCTGCTTGATAGGGGACTTAGTGGAGGATTTGTCTAATATCATTATAGTTTGTCTCGGGCTATTTCTGTTACTTGCAGTGACTGTAGGAGGGATAGTACGTTGAGCCCAGATCCACGTGTTCTCACTGTCCCCTGTTTATTGCAGTTAAACGAATGTTTGCTGCATTTCAAATGAAAAGTTGAGAAGAATAATTGCAGTGCTTCCTGGACGTACCAGGAAGTACTGCAATAACTGTTTACTCACAACTCAATGTGGCTCGAGTGGCGAGTAATTGGACGAGGAAGTCATTCTGAACAATTCAACCTTTACCAGAGATGCAGCATTCTCATGTTATGATATCATATTGTCAGAGGTAAGTACTCAAAAAAGTACTCAAATGCTGTATTTAAGTAGTTAGTAAGTCAAATAAATGAGCCAATGTTATTTTTCAATGAGAACACTTACAAAGTGTTTCACATTTACATAGTTCAACTACAGCACAGATACGGTACTTGTGTAAAGACTGGTAAAAGTAGAACTATGGATTCAAGTCCATCCATCAATTTTATGAGCTGCTTCTTCTCACTAGGTTCGCGGGCGTGCTGGAGCCTATCCCAGCTATCATCGGTCATGTAATGAAAAATGCCTTAAAAAGTACTGACTCTGAAATGCACTTATGTACAAATGTAAAACGTACATTAAAACAGTATCCTTTCTGATAACTTGGCAGAACGAAGAATAATTTAATATTTTTCTTCAAAACAACAACAGCTAGCGAGCATTGGCTCAGGCTTTATACTACTGTATGAAAACGGCATCTTCCCATAGCTTTGCCAACATTAACCAAGTTACTAAAAATGCCAAACTAGATAATGATAATGATAGTAACTGGAAAAACTGCACCCTACCTATGTTGTTTTTTTCAAGACACAATGTATTCACCACAAATCATTCTTTGACCCCGAAACATAAAATCATTATAAAATTATCTGAAATAAAGCCATGGATTGGGAATATCTTTCTTCTCCAAATCTGTTGCGTCATTGTCGTTAATGCTCCCTGGTTAACCTTCCTCCATGACGCTGCTGTCTCTGCTTTTTCCACCTTATAAGTCTCCAAGAGCTTAATCAAGAGCTTAGCTCTTACTCTACCCCTCACTTCGTGTCCGCATCCAGGGAGGTTGGAAAAAAAGTAGCAACCCTATTTTGACAAAGTAAAGAGTAGAAATTAGAGATATCTGTACTGAAATGTATGCAGCAAAACTTAAAAAGTTGCCAGAAAAAAAAATACCCTCGTAAAGTACAGATACCTGAAAAATTAACAAGTACACAATAATAAAGTATTTGTACTTCTTTACTTCCCACCACTGAATATTGCAGCCAGTGACTGTGAGTGCGAATGGTTGTTTGTTTCTATGTGCCCTGCGATTGGCTGGCAACCAGTTCAGGGTGTACCCCGCCTCCTGCCCGATGACAGCTGGGATAGGCTCCAGCACGCCCGCGACCCTAGTGAGGAGAAGTGGCTCAGAAAATGGATGGATGAATGTTTTTGATGACATATGTAAATAGCTGACACGTCCCACCCAATAACAGTGACACGTGCGTATGCATTAGATTAGTTCGTTTTGTTTTTTATGAATATTTTTGTCATCAGATTTGCATTAGTTAAGGCAATGAGATTACAGATGTCTTAGTTACTCACCAATCATTCTGGAATTAACTGGAGACTATTGGTGCAGCCAAATTCCTCTTGTTATACTGATGGTTGGTTTATTATGTGAAGAAACACAGTTTTTAACTTGTCTGTTTTATTTTTTATAGAGAAAATGAGCAACATTCCTCTCTCTCGCTCCGAGGTGTTTGGGGAACTGAGGAAGGAACTGCACAACGATCATGAGTTCCGACATTTCGACGCTCATGTATTTATCATCATGGGAGCCTCGGTGAGAATTTTACTGTGCCCAGTTTTACGCTGATACAGTTAGAAATTCTCAGGATTTGGACAATTTTAGGTAAAACAAGATTGCTAAACGATTAATCGGTTATCAAAAATAGTTATCGATTAATTTGATTGATTTGATTAGTTGTTCATTAATCAATTAATCGTTGCACCTCTAAAAACAATAAGCAAAAAGCTATCATAGCAGCTGCTTTATCAGAAAAGAAAAGCAATAAAGCTGTCCATCCAACCATTTTCTGAGCCGCTTATCCTCACAAGGGTCGTGGGAGTGCTGGAGCCTATAACTGCTATCTTCGGGCAGGCGGCGGGGTACACCCTGAACTGGTTGCCAGCCAATCGCAGGCAATAAAGATGTGTTCAGTCTTATCCTGAGTGACTTCAAAGAGAGACGTGTCTCCTTTTGAAGCTAGCTTGATGTATTGTGCAGTATTTCTTCTAATTCATTTTTAATACCTGGGTGTGTCATCCATGAACAAATAAACACCTCATGGCATGGTAAAGTTACAGTGAACTTTGCCTATTCGCAATCAGCTAAAACCACATCTATTGGTGGTTGTTGTGCTTTTTCAATAGCACTCAAAAATTCCATGAGATGGCGCCAAAGCCTTGGTTAATAGGAAGGTAGCGATTGGTTTCAAGGAAGGATTTTGAAGTAAGTTATAACATCACAGCTTTGTAAGTTGGAAAGTAGTTAAATTTAGCCTGGTTTGTTTGCTGAAGTTTTGCAAAAAACAAATAATCTGCAAGTCAGTTTTTGCCAAGGTGGAGGGGTGACAAAAACTGGTGGAGACAAAACCCAAACGAGCAGACAAGATGTGAACATGTATCAGGAAAACTTTGACAAAACATGACACCAACTAAATCTAATCAAAACAAAGTCAACCAAAACACAAGATTGCAATAGATGTGACAGACAATATTTGTTCAATCACCTTCCACGTTTTTACTTTTGAATAGGCATCTCTGTTTTTCTCCAAAGGTTTTTGCTGGCTCTTTGCCAGTTTGATCAGTGGACTCTTTGGTGAAACAAACCATTTAGATTATGTCCGCACAAGCAGTGATACTGTTTCAATTTGAACCAAGCGTGTCTGAAACATCTTCCCTATGCATTATCTCTCGCACATGCCAATCTTTTTAAAAGTATGTTGCAAGTATTCAAAAATACTACACTAGTTGCACATGATCTGATTTCGGAAATGTTGAAAGTTATTTCACCAAGATTCTATAAACAAGGGCTGCTCAGTAATCCAAGGTTTCAAAAGCATCACCTCAAGGTTCCTCTTTACTTATACTTTGTATGATAGCATCTATTCCGCAATATCACTAAGTACCTGCCCTTGATTTAAAGACAAATTAAAGCATACTAGACTATTTTAACACAGGAAGTGGAATGCATCCTTACAAAAATGTTGGAATGCTAAAGTCTTTGTGACAAAAGTGAAAAGCGCTCTTTGCTGCTACTCATTTGTAGATGGAGGACTGACGAACAAATGGTAGAGAGCGCTGTTCAGAGAACCAATGTGATTTCCTCCTCAGCCTCAATTAATAGAAGAAGAAATAAGAGTGAAAAAAGCAGCACCACCATGTTTTGTTGTCAGACCACTTCCACTACACGCTTTTTTCACAATTTGTCAAATGTAGCCTTATCACAAAATCCTCTCTGCAGTGTACAATGTCGCCAATTTAGTGCAGATTTACTATTTATTATACAGTATATCATTGCTACTAATTAGCAATTTCTTTTCTTGGTGTTATTGGAGACTTGTGTGGTTTGTTTAATTTGTATATTGTTTTTGTTAACGGTGCAATGCTGACACCGTTACGCCAAACCAATTGGGTGATGCCATCATTTAACAACTTCAAGCGGCTTCCAGGACAGCCAATAAATCCTACTTTGCTTAGTTGAGTTGGTGACACTGGTGGTGCAGGGTGAAGGTTTTGTCCAAATGGTTTGCGGTTTTGCTTTTATTTTAATACAGTTACCATGCAACCTCCAAAGTAGGACACAATCTATTCCGTGATACTGGTTGAATTTCAAGTTGTCAAATTTCAAAGCATTTATAATTTTTTTTAAAAATAGGAAACAATGGAAGAGCTGCACAGTGGAGTATGTGGTTAACGCATCTGCTTAACAGGTTTCTGTGTGGAGTCGGCTTGTTCTCACTGTGCTTGCTTGATTTTTTTCTGGGGATTAATATTATGTGCCCTGTGATTGACTGGCGACCAGTCCAGGGTGTCCAATGTCTCTTTCCCACAAGTCAACTGCAGTAAGCTCCAATTCACCTGTGACCATGAACAGGATAAACAGAAGATAAAGGATAGATTGATGGAAATGGAATGGATCAGTTTTAGGCTCAAACTATCGCTGTTATAAAACCTGAAGTAACATTATAACAAAGAAAGCAATCTTCACCTTTTTTTCTGTTGCAGGATTTTAAGTATTGCTCAAAGTAAAAGAGTCTTGTGCATATAAAGTGTATTATTTACTCTGCTAGGTAAAAACAAATATTATTTTAAGGAATTAATATTTAATGGATTGTATTGCTCAAAGTACATGGCCTGCAGTATGTCACAATAAGTTCCATTGCTTGTTCTATTGCCATCACCACACTTCCATTTTATCACACAGAAATTGAACTGATTTTGTGGCGTTGGGCTTCAGTAGAGTATCGTGTACATGACAGTACAGTACAGTACGTATTGTAAAAACTACTTCCACCTGCTGGCATGAAGAGGAATCTTCTGCCATTTTTCTCAAGTCTGTTACAAATTGGCATAAGTTGAAGAACTCGAATTACTTGAGGTTGTGGCATTTTGAAATGAAACTTTGAATCTCATTTTGTTTTGTCATGCCATCAAACTATCAATTTCTGTCTTTGCACACACGGTACGTATGGGTGTAATGACTCAGTCTTTTTCTCTTTGTTTGCTCTTTGGTGAGGTGACCAGTGTTGTTGCTATGCCATTGGATGTCAGCATTTTCCTTTCAGGGGGATACTCTGCCAAATAAAAGGAAGGACTCAACCGTGTGCTGTTTCATTCTAGTTGAACCTGTTTACTGGTGCATATGCTGTAGTTTCAATTAAGGTAGTTGGTCACTCCACTTCATAACCACATTTGACCACTATACAAGGGGTGGCAAGTTCTAGTAGATGAGAGCATTTAATAAGCATTCAGCTTATAAGCAATAAGCATTTAAGTCTTTATAACTTTAAGTCATCAGCACTTTGTTTTAATGTGTTGTTCAAGATCTGCTAGTATGCCAGAATTAATTTAGGCTGCATGGTGTTTAACTGGTTAGCACATCTGCCTCACAGTTCTGAGGACCCGGGTTCAAATCAGGCCTCACCTGTGTGGGGTTTGCATGTTCTCCCCGTGCCTGCGTGGGTTTTCTCCGGGTACTCCAGTTTCCTCCCACATCCCAAAAACATGCATGGTAGGTTAATTGAAGAGTCTAAATTGTCCGTAGTTGTAAATGTAAGTGTGAATGGCTGTTTATATGTGCCCTGCGATTGGCTGGCGACTAATTCAGGGTGTATCCCGCCTCTCGCCCAAAGATAGGCTCCAGCACATGCTAGTGAGGATAACGGTACGGAAAATGAACGAATGAATGAATTCATGCTGATGCATTAGCTGTTGCTGCATCTACTCTAATGAAAAATATAGCAAATTCTGTCTTTTACAACCATCCATGCATTTTCTGTGTCGCTTATCCTGTTACGAGTTGCGGTTGCCTTTTAACACTAATTCAGTTAGAATGAGCACTATTGTATTTGATACAGCTCTCATGTTGGCTATGGTATGTTGATAATCTCAGTTTTATTGTTCTCTTTGTTTTAAATGTTTATTAGCTGTTTTTTTCTTTGTGTTTAAATGCTTTGAATCATGTAAAGCAGATTGAGTTACCTTGTTTATGAAATGCGCTATATAATTACATTTGCTTTGGCTTGCTTATCATGTGTTGCGTCTCTAAAGTCTGTCAGAAACCAATTTTCAGCAGTTTCCCTTTTGGTCGCCAGAATTTCTTTTGAATCCAATATGTAATGAAGAGCTGCTCCTTGTCACATCTTTGTGTTGTTGACAGCAGGGTGACGTAAATAACTTTACAGGGAACCGGCACAGTATTTTAAATTCTTAATGTGTTTGTGTGTTTGGACCTGCAGGGTGATCTGGCCAAGAAGAAAATCTA
Organism: Phycodurus eques; assembly: GCF_024500275.1. Lineage (NCBI taxonomy): Eukaryota > Metazoa > Chordata > Actinopteri > Syngnathiformes > Syngnathidae > Phycodurus > Phycodurus eques. Next base: position 34,771,329 of record NC_084525.1, read on the forward strand.
CCCAACTCTGTGGTAAGTAAACTTATAACCTTGGAAAATTCCTCACATCCATATACGTTGCAGTGATGACATACTATTCCACTCTAGACTAGTACTTCTAGAGGTTCTGAGTAACTTCTGAAAGCTCTCTTCCAGGTGGTTGTTCAGAGACGGTCTCCTCCCAGAGAAAACATTTTTTATTGGCTTTGCTCGCTCTGACCTGACAGTTGATGCTATCAGGACTTCCTGCATGCCATACCTCAAGGTATTAGTGCAATAAAGCATCTCAATCATACTACATATACCTTTGGGGGTATTTTCTCCACTCTACCAAGTATGTAATTGGTTTTAGTTGTAATTTCACCTGACTGTTTATTCCACTTGCTCATCTCCTGGCCTAGGTGACAGACTCTGAAGCAGATCGGTTGTCAGTCTTCTTCAGCAGAAACTCATACATCAGTGGAAAATATGCAGATGATGATTCCTTCTCCAATCTCAATAAACACATCCTCACTCTCCCCGGAGGATCGGAGGCAAACAGGCTCTTCTACTTGGCCCTGCCGCCCACAGTCTACCATGATGTTACCAAGAACATAAAGCACCACTGTATAAGCGAAAAGTCAGTCAACATTTCTTTCCTCATCTCTTGCAGTGCGCTGCTGTATGACTGGATGTTTGTATGCAAAGGAATGCAAGCAGGCGGTTGTCAGGCTGCCTTCACATACAGTCTGCTAGAAGTTCAGGTCTTGGGTTCGATGTGAATAGTGTGTTGCAATGATGCCCCATCTGTTCTTTGTAGAGGCTGGACCAGAGTGATTGTAGAGAAGCCGTTTGGACATGACCTTCAGAGCTCTGAAGAACTGTCCGCTCACCTCTCTTCTCTCTTCACTGAAGACCAGATCTACCGTATAGATCACTATCTTGGCAAAGAAATGGTGCAGAACCTTATGGTGCTCAGGTAAGAAATAAAAGTGTTGCCTTTTATAGAAGAGGCATTTTTTTTTGCGCGCATTTGAAAGTTCTGTAATTTGGGATGGTCATTTCCAGTTTTGGGGATTATTTTTGGAAGAATGAATGACCAGTCATAGAAAATACACCATGATAGATGAAAAACTGTAAAAAGGAAATAGCGCCAAAACATTATGGTCACTTGCACCAATCCAATCCAATAACTAGATCAAATACTCTGCCTTATCTATGTTCCGTTTTGATTAACACTATCAGAGTGGTGAATGTGTTCTTCTGTGGTTCTTTTGTAATACAGTAGATAATTGTAAAAATGGATTACTAGGAAAATTATTCGTATCAGAATGCTTTAGTTAAAACTCTATGATCACACTGTCATGATATCGAATTTTGTTTTGCAATATAAGAATAGATAAAATATTTTAAAATAGCCCGCCAGAGCTGCAAGGAATGCAAAGTTATATATGCTCTTTCAGCATCGTATGCTCTTGTCATACCGTGTTGCATGTTTCAGTTTGCACATTAAGGACAACAATCCAGTTTTTGTTTTGCTTCCTCATTTTAATAAAAGACCATTTAAGCAACATGTTTTTTCCTTATATTCTTGAGATTGTAGGGTGAAAGCTGCAGCTGGCTGCGAGTGTGGACTGAATGGGTGGCAAAAAAAATAGGAAAATTAAATGCCAGAATTTAAGGGGAACATGCTGAGGAAAAAAAACTATGAACTAGTTCATTTTTGGAATGGTGAATTTAGTTCAATTTTGAATTATGAACTATGATCTGAACTAGTTCATTTTTGGAACAGTGAACTCAACTTTGAACTAGTTTGCATAGCAAATTAACTTTTCCAACACTGATTGTGGTATTGTGGTAGTTTACAGTAGTGAAAAACTGTACTACAGCATTCTGAGAGCTGGTCCTAATATTTATGACTCTGTTACATAAATAATTGACGTAACCAAAATATCAGAAACAGCTTATGATGCAGTACAGGTGTGCACCACTGCAGACTATAACCCCAATTATAAACGGTGGTATTAATACATATCAGAATGTGAATTTAACATTATTCTATATGAAGGCATACAATGTGATGCAGCTCTTCTATTGGATATCATTAAATTGTGCAAGTGGTCGTAATGTGGTCGGTTGGTGTAGATCAGGGGTGTCAAACTCATTTTTGCCCGCAGTTATGGTTTCCCTTGGAGGGCCGTCATGAGCGCGAACAAATGTACAGTAAATGTACAATTGCCTCATGTTATTACATATACACCAAAAAAATCCATCCATCCATCCATTTTCTGAGCCGCTTCTCCTCACTCGGGTCGCGGGCGTGCTGGAGCCTATCCCAGCTATCGTCGGGCAGGAGGCGGGGTACACCCTGAACTGGTTGCCAGCCAATCGCAGGGCACATACATACAAACAAACAACCATTCGCACTCACATTCACACCTACGGGCAATTTAGAGTTGTCAATTAACCTACCTCGCATTTTTTTTTTTTTGGGCTGTGGGAGGAAACCGGAGTGCCCGGAGAAAACACATGCAGGCACAGGGGGAACATGCAAACTCCACACAGGCGGGGCCGGGGATTGAACCCCAGTCCTCAAAACTGTGAGGCAGACGCTCTTACCAGTCGTTCACCGTGCCTCCCCCCAAAAAATCAATGAATAACTATTTTTGAAACCAGAAGCCAGTAAATAGTTGTTAATTCTGTTTATTTTGAAATGGGGATTGGTAACAGACATGTTTGCAGTCGTTATATAAAAGGGAAGACGATTTGCAATGTTATTTTAGCAAGAAACATGAAATCGATGCACTTGATTTGCTTTCGCGGGCTACATGAATTGATGTGGCAGGGCGGGTGTGGCCCCTGGGCCTTGAGTTTGCCACCTGTGATGTAGATCAATGGTTTTGCAACTGGTAGGGCGGATTATTGATGATATACATTCCTATTTGCTAATTCTGTCAATGTCGAACTGTAAACCAAAGAGGTGTTTTAATAAAGCTTGTTGTCATGAGCAGCTGTGGTTTTGCATGTCGTGCCTCTGCAGCAGAGAACACTCAATGTGATGTTCTTACAGATTTGGAAACCGCATCTTTGGACCAATCTGGAATAGGGACAGTGTCGCCTGTGTTGTCCTCACGTTTAAAGAACCATTTGGCACTCAGGGAAGAGGAGGCTACTTTGATGACTTTGGAATCATCCGGTGAGAGGCCAAAATGTCACTGCGCCGCTCTGTTGACCATTCACTGATGTCGAGATTTGATTCGGTCACATGATCAGCATGATCACGTGCTACATGGTAGGCGTTGCAGCTTCCTCTCTGTGATCTCCTGTTCTTTGCTTATTAGAGATGTCATGCAGAACCACTTGCTCCAGTTGCTGTCACTGGTTGCCATGGAGAAACCAGCCTCCACCAGCTCTGATGATGTCAGGGACGAAAAGGTACGACTCTTGTTTCTTATTGCTACAAAAATTGAATTTCATATACATATATATATATATATATATATATATATATTTTTTTTTTTTATCCTCTCACCATGTGGTTCTTGAAGGTGAAAGTGCTGAAATGCATCAATCCAGTGTTAATGTCAGATGTGGTACTGGGTCAATATGTGGGTGACCCAGAGGGGGAAGGAGATGCCAAATTGGGTTATCTTGATGATCCCACAGTTCCCAAAGGATCCACTCAGTCTACATTTGCCACAGCAGTGCTCTATGTGCACAACGAACGCTGGGATGGTAAAGTTTTGTTGCCCTTCAGAAGACATCCACACCACCACATCCATTGCTTGCACCTATTCTGATCGAAGTTGGAACACATGCTTTCTCCTTAGGCGTTCCTTTCATCCTTCGCTGTGGGAAAGCTCTAAATGAGAGGAAGGCTGAGGTGCGGCTGCAATTCACAGACGTCCCGGGGGACATTTTTGGAAATCAGTGTCGACGGAATGAGCTGGTAGTCCGTGTGCAACCCAATGAGGCAGTCTACGCCAAGATGATGAGCAAGAAACCTGGCGTGTACTTCTGCCCTGAGGAAACAGAGCTGGACCTCACCTACAAGAGCAGATATAAGGCATGCGTTATCTGATTTCATTATGCTGCATGCATTGTTATTGCTGATCCAAGGCTACCATGCATTATGAGTGATCTACCTGTCAAAAAATAATATGAATTATTTTTTGCAGGATGTGAAGCTACCAGATGCCTATGAACGTCTAATTCTGGATGTGTTCTGTGGGAGTCAGATGCACTTTGTTCGCAGGTCTGTAGTCAACGTTTCTCCTCGAAAATTGGTTAAATATGTTCGATGGGATTAACAGTGTTTACCAAAAGGTGTCGCCATTGATGCAGTTTGTGCATTTTTAGATCTTGTACAAATGAAAGATTCTAATGCCTTTACAGCGATGAACTAAAGGAAGCCTGGAGGATCTTTACTCCACTCCTTCACCAAATAGACAAAGACAAGCCAAAACCTATTCCTTACAAATATGGAAGGTAAGTCAGTGTTTCTATCCCCAGTGGAAGGGAAAAACAAAACACCACATCTTGACAGTCTCCCTCCTTCTTCTAGCCGGGGCCCAGCAGAAGCAGATGACCTTGTAAAGAGAGCTGGATTCCGCTATGAAGGCACTTATGTATGGGTGAACCCCAACAAACTTTGAGCTGTGCTGTACATAGGGTAGAATTGGGTAGGTAGAATAGTTTGAGGGGTCCTGCATGGTTGGGGAGACACTTGGTGTCCCAATACGCTTTACAGAGTGACACAGTCCACTCTGTGGCTCCAGTGATTATTTCTCAGGTAAATAGGTTATTTCTCGGAGCCACTTTATCACGTTTGAAAGAGTGATGAATTTAACCAAGCTTCATGACTTTATCCCACTTTTTGGTTGGTTGTGATTTCTTTTTCTTTTTAAAAAAAAAAAAAATAATACTTTTAGCCCATTTATTTGTGGGGAACATTTAACTTAATTTGGGGGGGGGATCTAAGCCGAATGTTTTTTGACAAAAACAAGTCTGATAAACAGGCTCCATATCCTCCATTAACTAGCCAACTGTCACTGTTAGCTAAGTCTCATACTCTACCAAAAAGATGGTAACTGAACACAGCAGAGTGGAGCACAGGAAGTACTGTGCACAAGCAAAATTTTGTGATTGTAATACCACAAAGCATTGTTTGCATTATATTGATCACATTTATTGGAACTCTTTTTACTCTACTCTGCCTGTGACCAAGAACATTGGCTCGTGTAAGATAAAACGACCAAGGAGAATGCAGATAGTTTCTTTGCAGCATTTGTATTGAAAGTCTTAAGTAGCTTCCCTCTGATCGCATTCCCTTTTGTTTACATTTTCACACTTTAAAGTTACTGAGGTCCGTTCCAAATTTTAGCTCTAAAAAGATGAAGCGGATCAACACATCAGCGTTGAATGTCCTTGAATGACCAACGGTGCGCTGCTCTTTTCTGCACAATCATGTACTACTAGCAATGCTACTTTAATATCATGTAATAAACTACTTTTGGTTCTTTATGAACATGTTTCATGAAGTTGTTTGTTTTATTCAAACATATATAATTTCAGATATTCATATTGTAAACTTACAGCAGGTTTTGCATTTCTTTTTGCCCAAAATAATTCCAGCTTTCCTTCCTTCCTTTTTAAGGAAATATGAGTGAAAGTATTTTGACCACCACATTTCCCACTTTGGTGCTGTATGTAGTTGTAACTTGGGTAAAATATTTTTATTCACAGACAAATGTTGACATTACATTTAAAAACGTAGTCTGTTAGGCAGTCATGTTAACAAATGGACGGACATTTCAAAAGCAAGTATTTTGTTTGTACAAATAGATACACTAACCAAGACTTATTGTAGCAACCGTGCATGGTAAGGCACTTGTGTTTAATAAAAACAGTTTCTGTGCGTAGTTGATATAAAGTACAAGAGGGGAAATGGGGACACAAAAAGCTACTAAGACATTAAGCAGGGCTACATTATGATGAAATTACATGTAATCGACAGGAGTCCACTGGAAGGCATTGTTGTTCCGCCGACTAAGTTGATAAATATTGCATTGCCTGGCCATCAAAATCTGAATGTGAGCTTTGATGCCCCATAAACATTGTACAACGTTATTATGTGAAGGAAAGACAGACTAAATCCCGCCAAGTCATTGTTGACTACCTCCTAGCAGTGGGAGTCAACTATGAATTTAAGGGAATCTGGATTTGTCTTTTTGTTTCAAGCCACAGGGAAGAAGACCTATCGAGCCTAAACGTGGGGAAACAAACAAAAAAATCTTTCAAGCTTCAGCATGATTTATGAAATGTAGAAGCACTTTAACCAATGGTTAAGGACAAAGTGGTTGACTTAAAAACAAATGTTATGCAACGTGTCTCCATGGAGTGAACGCGAGGGCCACTGTGTTTCATGACAGCTGTGGAGTGACTGGTCACCTCACGTTTTGGATGAGTAACAGATGACTTGGTAACGTTCTCCATGTAGAAGGCACTTGGTCAGTTTGTTTGCGTTTTACATGTGCTCTGGATGGTTTTGCAAGCAGCTGATAAACTCTGTGACTGGATGGCCCTGGTAGCAGATCTGATAGACAGCATTGAACAGTGGGAACCTGGTGAAAGGAACAGTTTGTAGTGAGTGTAAAATTAGGTTGACTGATGCTGTTTGGTTCCCCCAAGAAGGGCTGCGTGTTTGATGCTTGGCTTACTTGTCAACCAAGTTTTTGTGCTTGAGGATGAGATAGACCTCAGCCGCAGTCGCCGGTCCTTGCAGCTTCTGACCATTCAGCATTTCTTTTTCCAGCTCCTCAATGGACTGAACGAGAGAGGAAACATGGCATTGAGATTTTATTGAAAACTTGTTAAAACTTGGTGTATTCCTCCCACTCACCTTTCCTGTCTTCGCAAAGGCTTCGGCTACCTTGCGATTACGGCCACCGTAGCAGGTTGTGATGAGATCAGCGACGCCGCAGCTTTCCAGAAAAGTTGCAGAGGACACGGGACCGGCAGTGCAGAAAATGCGGGCAAACGCGATCATCTCCATCAGACCCAACCGGATCACTGCCGCTTTTGTGTTGTCCCCAAAACCCAGACCATCACAGAAACCTGCCCCGACGGCAACAATGTTCTTCAGGAAATGGAGAGAAGAAAAGCAGTAATAAAGGTTTCGTTCGCATGAAATTCAACTTATCACTCAAATACTGCATGGGAAAAAAAACAACACAATCCCAAGCCATTAGCTCTCGAATTCACAGATGAATGAAGCAAACACAATTTTCAGGGTCTGCTGGAACAAAGTAACAACTTCAGAATATCATGTTGGAGAAATGGTATTTTGAATATTTGGGGATCATAAAGGTGTCACGGTGGATGACTGGTTAGCAGATCTGCCCCACAGTCCTGAGGACCCGACTTCAAATCTGGCCTCACCTGTGTGGAGTTTGCATGTTCTCCCCGTGCCTGCCTGGGTTTTCTACAGGTACTGCTGTTTCCTCCCACATCCCAAAAACATTCATGGTAGGTTAATTGAACACTCTAAATTGTCCGTAGGCGTGAATGTGAGTATGAATGTGTGTTTGTTTATATGGACCCGCAATTGGCTGGCGACCAGTCCAGGGTGTACCCCACCTCTTGTCCAGAGTTAGCTGGGATAGGCTCCAGCATGCCTGCGACCCTAGTGAGGATAAGCTGTATGGAAAATGGATGTCATAGTCGCTGGCTATTCAAATTTATAAGCATGTTATTGCCAATCTCTGAGTCAAAACCTTATCTAGCTCGATAATACTGCATATAATTTAAATATTAGCCCATAAAACCCACAGTCAAAATGAATATAAGTTAAACACATGCTGGCGAATGGTTTTATTCAGGTCAGCTTGCATTTTATGTATAAAGCTCACCTTTAAAGCTCCACAGATTTCCACCACATCATCCTCCTGCACGACAGTTACACGGAAATTGTTGGTCTGCATGAGTTCCTTTAGAAGAGCCCCGTGGGTTTCATTCTTGCATCCTGCAAGATAAAAACACAAGCACTATTTTTTTTTTTTTTTTTTTTAAACAATGCAAGATAACCTTTTTTTTAATAATAATTATGTATTTTTTTGGGTGACTCAGCAACTTTATCAACAAAATCAGAGCTATAAATGTTCCTCTTAGCTATAGTGTGGTTTTAAACGCTGAGGCAGGCCATCTTGTGTTAAATGTCACACGAACTGTGGGGATGTGAAACCAAACCAACCCACTCTGTCACTTAAGAAAATAGAATGTTGATATGACAACATTCCATGCTGAAAAAGCAAAAAGCTTAATTTTGAAACTATACTGGCAAGAACATTTTCTTCATGTAACTATAAATGTTAAACAGAGCTCTGTTTTTTCCCTCTTGAGACACAGCACGAATGGCTGTACAACTGCAGCCTGAGGCTGTTACATGACTTGTTTTCACCCTGAATGACCCATCAACTCTGAAACACAAAATTGAAATCAATTAGACACAATTGCTATTTAGACCCTTGTGTTATCCTGTTAAATAAACAAACAAAGCAAATATACCAAAAAATATCCTTCACAGAGGAGGAATTAAGTCCTGCTCTAATATAGGTGGTAAGGAAAAACATGGTCATATGCAATGAAAGCAGACTAACCAACAGTAAATCTGCATCTGCAGTCTGATTTTTAATTAAAATACCTCTTAAATCTGATTTAAATGACCACGTGCACTGAGAGACACACCAGCAAATGTAGTGCATTCTGGGATTTGTAGTATGTACTGGCTGGACAAACAAAGCAGGGCGAGGCATAGAAAACAAGCCCATTCAATGCAATAAATTATGACTAACCGATGGTGGTCTCACAAAACTTTTCATCAGCTACTTCGTTGGCAATGTTGGCCCCCATCAGCACACTCATTGTAATACCGAGCTTCTCCTGGATCACATCAGAGATTAGTTTAAGCCCATCAGGCCCCTCGTCGACTCCCTGCAAAAAAAAAAAAAAAAAGCAACCACGTACAAATGCTATTGTGCATTCACAATATAACAAAAATAGGGGTGGGGATTTACAGGACACACTGCTGTAATGATTTATGGCACTTTAAGAGGATAATGTAGATTGAGAAGTAGCCTTCAAATTAAGCTTTAATACTGCTAAGTCAAACCTTGATTAGAGATATGCCGAGTGTGTCACTCTTTATCTTGCCCTTCATGGTGTCACAGGCTTTCCCAATAAACTGGTGCGGGATGACAAACACCAGAATGTCTGCATCACAGGATGCCTCCAACAGGTCCGGAACTGCCAGCTAAGGAGGAACGACAACATGGAAGGAGGGAAGATGGCATACAATGTGTTGATATTTCATGAACTATAATCTTCTTCCCAGGGTGCATTAGGAAAAAACACTGACCCCGAGAAGAACAATATAAAAAGACATACAGTATAAAAAGCAAAAAGATGAATCTAACAAGCATTCATGAATTAGCAAAAAGGGCAAAGCAACACACTGCGAATGTTTTGGTAATTGATGAGAAACCAACATGATCTTACCACATTTGATGGTAGCTTGTGCCCAGGAAGGTACTTCACATTCTCATGGTCAGTGTTGATTATTTCAGACAGTTTGCGCCCATTCACCAACTCCTCAAACACCCACATTTTTACTGTGTTGTCAAATTTGGAATTCCGAGCGGCATTGGCACCCACTATCTTGGCAATGGCAGATCCCCTGTGTTGTTCATAGTTGACTGTTAGTTTGTTTTTTTTTAACCCAAAAATATGTTACAAGCACAATAAAATTCAGTTGGTGTGAAGGATGGGAGGCACTTGGTTGATTTTGTTGAAACACCCTTTAAATTCTAAAATCATTTTAATGATTATGATACACACCACATTGTGTCATAAATTATATAGAATTACACAGACGTCCCTGCAATTGTTCCCCTGTTCTTTTACATGCTATAGATACAGACAGTACATACACGTTTATCTGCTTTATTCTGGTTCATTGTTAGACTTTAAAGCGATCATTTTATATGCCCTTTCACAGTGGGCTTTAAAATAAGTTGCTTAAATTACCTTTCATTCTATCCTCATTTATAATTAATATTCATATGTGAAGATATCGATTATGTTAATGATTTCTGACAACAATTATTGACCATGTAGGAAACACACGCCAATATATCAATCTCTGCAAGTGTTTACGTGATCAAATGATCACTTCTGCAGCAATCACAATCTCCCATCACTGGTGAGCTATTTTATTTATTTATTTATTTATTATTATTATTATTTTTTAAGCACAAGGTCACGGGCAACTCGTGATCTTTGGGTTCTACCCGATGGCCGCGGGCGCCACGTTGTAGATTGGTCTCCCCCACAATAAACGGGAGTCATATGTGCACAGATATTCTGAGAAATATTGCCGTAAACTCGTGATTCAAGGGCTAAACTACCAGCTATAATGTTTTTCCAATTAAATTCACGTGAAGAAACGCAAGAAACATTCCCTCTGTTTACATTTTACATTTTGTCATCCACATTAATTTTTATTTGAATTAAAGTTATCGTAAATTAAAAATGATGCCACAATGGCATACTTTAATGTCGACGCCAATGGAGAGTATTTACAGTTTTTTTTTTGTTGCTACAACTGCCCGTGAGGGATGACGTCATGCAGCAGTTTCAGTCAGGTACCGTTGTATTCCGAGACACATTAGGCAAAAGTGTAAAAGCACCAAAAGAGAATGTCGGCCGTTGAGACCGCACTTCTGTCTGAAGAACGACATGGTTCGCCCATGGTCATTTGTATGGTGAAGGTGTAAAACACCAGCGGCCAGCAAAGCAAAAGCAAATGGTGCGAAAAGCGGCTGGTTAGCTAGCGGTTGACACCGGCTGCCGGACTTGCTAATTGGGCTAGCAAAAAAAAAAAGTATCAACGACAAACACGGGGGAGATCGCCACGCGCTTCCAAAGTAGTCCTATCCGACCCTAACATTATCCGTCCTCTGCACCGCATACATCAGAGCGTCGCTGCTGCTACTACTTGCCAATTTCCAGATCCGACGATGCAGACTTTCTTCGCTGCTGCCATAGTGGAAAGGCAAATGGGTGAGCGAGCGAGCGATCTCTTCGTGAGCTTATGCAACGCTCCGGCAGCAGCTGCCTGCCAAACGTGCCGCAGTCGACCGAGAAGCCCTTCGTGTTATTGGCCCGCACAAGGGGAGACTCCGGCCCGCCCATTGCAGTCGACGAGGTCAGTGGGCTCAAAGTAACTTGGCCAAATGTCTTTATTACCCCGGGTAAATGTCACTATAAAGTGCCGCTAGAGCCCTTATCACAAAGACTCAGTCATCATGAAAATGTAGCAGAACTATTCAAGTATGAGGTAGCGGCCAAACATAAGCACATACCAGTACAAAATGTCGTTTCGTTCATTTTATCCCATTTCTTTAACTGGTTGTGATTTGTGATTTTGCCCAGTATGTGGGACACTGCTTTACAACAGAGTAACTGGCTAAGTACGACTCAGATCTTCTCACTTGGTTTTATTGTGCACAATAAGTTATTTGAGAAAAGCAGTCATTTGATTATGTACATTCTTTTTTCTCCCCCATCATATTGAACATTTTACGTATCTTACGTATTTTATTATTATTTTATTTATTTATACGTATTTTACGTATATTTTACGTAAATTGCTGTCCACCATATCGTTATGGGGTGACTGCCTCTTTTTAAGAAAACCTTCGTTGGTTTGGTTTTTTGACGAGGATTTTTTTTTTCTTCGATGGAGGCTGATGGACACTTGCAGAATGTATAATTACATTTATGTTTTGTTAATGTCATCATATTTAAAAAAAATGTGTGTAGTTGGATGTTGTTAAGCTAAAAGACCATGTAAAGTGAATTTGTAGATTTGTTTCTAGTAAATACATTGTACATATTTGAAGATAATTGCTAAAAATGTGCCAAGACCGAGAATGTAGTACTCCGTTGTGGAGCTATATTTTTCAACATCATTTTTTTGGGGGGCGTGGCTAAAACAGGGCCCGATGGTGCACTTTGGCCCTGGCATGAAGTCACACATCTCCCACAATACGCTGCAAGAGGGAGTGGTGCACTTCAAAGAATCATGAGGAAAGAACATTATGTGGAAATACTGAAGCAACCTCTGAAGACATTAGCCAGGAAGTTAAAGCTCGGGTGCAATTGGGTTTTACAAATGTACAACCCCAATTCCAATGAAGTTGGGACATTGTGTTAAACATAAATAAAAACAGAATACAATGATTTGCAACTCATGTTCAACCTATATTTAATTGAATACACTACAAAGACAAGATATTTAATGTTCAAACTGATAAACTTTATTGTTTTTAGCAAATAATCATTAACTTAGAATTTTATGGCTGTAACATGTTCCAAAAAAGCTGGGACAGGTGGTAAAAAAGACTGAGAAAGTTGAGGAATGCTCATCAAACACCTGTTTGGAACATCCCACAGGTGAACGGGCTAATTGGGAACAGGTGGGTGCCATGATTGAGTATACAAGGAGCTTCCCTGAATTGCTTAGTCATTCACAAGCAAAGAAGGGGTGAGGAATTGCAAGGAATTTAGGGATTTAATCATCTACGGTTCATAATATCATAAAAAAATTCAGAGAATCTGGAGAAATCACTGCGTTTAAGCGGTAAGGCCGAAAACCAACATTGAATGCCCGTGACCTTCAATCCCTCAGGCGGCACTGCATCAAAAACCAACATCAGTGTGTAAAGGATATCACCACATGGGCTCAGGAACACTTCAGAAAACCAATGTCAGTAAATACAGTTCGGCGCTACATCCATAAGTGCAACTTGAAACTCTACTATACAAAGCAAAAGCCATTTATCAAAAACACCCAGAAACTCCGCCGGTTTCTCTGGGCCCGAGCTCATCGAAGATGGACTGATAAAAAGTGTTCTGTGGTCCAACGAGTCCACATTTCAAATTTTGGGGTGAAATTGTGGACGTCGTGTTCTCCGGGCCAAAGAGGAAAAGAACCATCCAGACTGTTATGGACGCAAAGTTCAAAAGCCAGCATCTGTGATGGTATGGGGCTGTGTTAGTGCCAATGGTATGGGTAACTTACACATCTGTGAAGGCACCATTAATGCTGAAAGGTACATCTAGGTTTTGGAGAAACATATGCTGCCATCCAAGCAACGTCTTTTTCATGGACACCTCTGCTTATTTCAGCAAGACAATGCCAAACCACATTCTGCACGTATTACAACAGCGTGGCTTCGTAGTAAAAGAGTGCGGGTACTAGACTGGCCTGCCTGCAGTCCAGACCTGTCTCCCGTTGAAAATGTGTTGCGCATTATGAAGCGTAAAATATGACAACGGAGACCCCGGACTGTTGAACAGCTGAAGCTGTACATCAAGCAACAATGGGAAATAATTCCACCTACAAAGCTTCAACAATTAGTGTCCTCAGTTCCCAAACGTTTATTGAATGTTGTTAAAAGAAAAGGTGATGTAAAACAGTAGTAAACATGACCCTGTCCCAGCTTTTTTGGAACGTGTTCCAGCCATAAAATTCTAAGTTAATGATTATTTGCTAAAAACAATAGATTTTTATCAGTTTGAACATTAAAAATCTTTTCTTTGTTTTGTATTCAATTAAATATAAGTTGAACATGATTTGCAAATCATTGTATTCTGTTTGTATTTATGTTTAACACAACGTCCCAACTTCATTGGAATTGGGCTTGTATAACGACCAGAATCATACTGCCAAACAGTTTACAAAGTGGCTTAAGGATGACAAAGTCAGTGTTTTGGAGTGGCTGCTATCCTGCCTGCTAACCTGGCGGGTGTAATGATCACACACATTTAACATGATTTAGAACGTGATCGGTTAATTATGAACGGCCACGTCCCATAATGTACGTGGTTGTGCCTTCATGTGCATCCACCAGAGGTGGGTAGACCAGCCAAATATTGTACTCAAGTAAGAGTACGGTTACTTGTCGACAATGTGACTCAAGTAAAAACCAGTCCTCCCAAAAATTAATTAAGAGTAAAAGTAAACAATGAAAAAAATACTCAAGGACTTAATAAATGTTGAGTAACTTCATATTTTGTTTAATCAGAGCATGAACATCAATACAATAAAAATATCAAAATGTGAATGTGCAAATTCTGATATTGCTGTGTGTGTTTTTGTGTGTGTGTGCGTGTACAGTGTGAGTGAGATTAGCACGTACCCCAAGAGATGCATGTTTTACAGTTACCTGTGATAAAATAGGGCTAATGTAGGCTAATATGCACAGCTAAAACAATAACAAAACATCTGCATTTTACTGCAAGGTGTTTTCTCAAGTTAGAAGTAGGCTGAAATATCCACGTTTGGGCAGACAGTGCCAGACAAATATTACAATACATGAAAGCTGTTGATTTTTTTCGTCTAAATGTAAAGACGAGTAGCGCGCCGTTGCCTTCAATGGTCACGACTTCCTTCCAAACATGGTCGCCACGTAGGCACGTTAATTAGCCAGGCTGGCTTATCTAAAGTTAATACATATGTCCGGGAAGCCCAATAGAAGACGTTGTTTGAGGTCATGTGACTTCCTTGTGTCGTTTGATTGGTGAACTAGACTTTAACGTCACTAGCGTTTAAATCGGATCTGCGCAAACAGCGCCCAAAACGGAGGTCGAAGGCGTAGTCGAGACAGACAGATCGCGCACGAAATAAATAAATACAATAAATAAACAATAAATAATAAATAAGCAATAACTGATAGATGAAAGTATGGAGTGGCATTCAGATCATTGTAACAGAGTAAAAGTATCCTTTCTACTTAAAATAAATACTTGAGTAAAAATACAAGTATGCAGTTTTAAAACTACCTTGACAAGTACAATTTATCCAATGAGTTTTTGTAGGTTATAGGTGACATAAATGATGGAAAAACCTGGCCTTTGAACAGGGGTGTCTAGACATTTTATATTTACTTGAAACAGTAATCTCTCGTTTATCACTGGGGTTAGGCTCAAGACCACCCCCGCAATAGGTGGAATCTGCTATTGACCATTTATTTTTTAATAATATTTACAGTATTACCTACCATACTCTTATGAACTTTCTGTACTATTAAACAGCTTTTAAACTCTTAAACATAGTCATGCACAGTAGTACTGTACACTCTGTACATTTAAGTCCTTGTAATGTGTTTTATCCATCCATTTCTGAGCCGCTTCTCCACACTAGGGTCGCGGGCGTGCTGGAGCCTATCCCAGCTATCATCGGGCAAGAGGCGGGGTACACCCTGAAATGGTGACCAGCCAATCGCAGGGCACATACAAACAAACAACCATTCGCACTCACAGTCATGCCTACGGGCAATTTAGAGTCTCCAATTCATGCATGTTTTTGGGATGTGGGAGGAAACCAGAGTGCCCGGAGAAAACCCACGCAAGCACGGGGAGAACATGCAAACTCCACACAGGCGGGGCCGGCGATTGAACCCCGGTCCTCAGAACTGTGAGGCAGACGCTCTAAGTAGTCGCCCACCGTGCCGCTAATGTGTTTTAATTATTTTTTTAAAATAAATGTATTTTTTAATGTTCTAGACTAGGAAGCCTTTATTTTCACACAAATAATACAGCATACACTCAAAATCTTGTGATATGGTGAATTATGCGCAATATGAATATGAAAAAAAAACCTTGCAATGCACTGTATCCACAATAGGTGAGCGAGGGAACACTATCACAAAATCGAGCATTTTACATGTGTACTAAACCACTGGCGGAAACACATTGCATTCCTTTTACTCGTCACTGCAGTCAGTTATTGCTAGTTTTACTTTAACAGACATCTATGCTTGCTTTCACAAGTTGTTTGACTTTCTAGAGGTTATTTACATTTTCTCTCCCTTGGCATACCTGAGGTGCAATAGAATTAGCGGTTGATTTAACAAGGCTGCCAAGGCACTAAAGCTGTTGGGATGAAAATTATACTAAAAAGCCCCGCCAAAATAAATGTTCCATCCATCCATCCATTTTCTGAGCCGCTTCTCCTCACTAGGGTCGCAGGCGTGCTGGAGCCTGTCCCTATCATCGGGCAGGAGGCGGGGTACACCCTGAACTGGTTGCCAGCCAATCGCAGGGCATATACAAACAAACAACCATTCGCACTCACATTCACACCCACAGGCAATTTAGAGTTGTCAATTAACCTACCATGCATGTTTTTGGGATGTGGGAGGAAACCGGAGTACATGGGGAAAACCCACGCAGGCACGGGTAGAACATGCAAACTCCACACAGGCCGGGCCGGGGATTGAACCCCGGTCCTCAGAACCGTGAGGCAGACGCTCTAAAATAAACCTTTGGAAGTTTATTCTTCTTCTTTATCTTAACTATTTGCGAAGGTTGATCACTACACAAGCAAACAGCCATTCAGGGTCATCGAGACAGCAGTGAATCGTTAAAAATTTAACATAAAGGTTTTAAATTAGAGTTTTCCCACCCATTTGATGAATTTATCATACCATTCTCTTCTGTTAAGAAATTTTCTGGAACAGCACATTTCTGCTCGTGAAATCAGATTTCAGAATATGCATTATTTTTGTGTGCATGCAATAGAGATGTTTCAGATTACTTCCAATATTACATTCAAAGCATGCTGTTTACAAAGTTGAAACCCATTTAATGAATAAGTGGGCTCAGGAACACTTAAAACCAGTCAGTTAACACAGTTGGTCGCTATATCTACAAAGTGAAAGTCTATCAACAACAGCCAGAAACACCACCGGTTTCTCTGGTCTCAAGCTCATCTGAAAGGGACTGATGCAAAGTGGAAAAGTGTGCTGTGGTCTGACGGGTCCACATTTCAAATTATTTTGGGGAATCATTTACGTCGCGTCTTCCGAGCCAAAGAGGAAAAGGACCATCTGGATTGTTATCAGCATAAAGTTCAAAAGCCAACATCTGTGATGGTATGGGGCTGTGTTAGTGCCCATGGCATGGCTAACTTGCACATCTATGAAGGCACCATTAATGCTGAAAGGTACACACAGGTTTTGGAGCAACATATGGTGCCATCCAAGCAACGTCTTTTTCAGGGACGTCCCTGCTCCTTTCAGCAAGACCATGCCAAGCCGCATTCTGCATGTGTTACAACAGCGTGGCTTCGTTGTAAAAGAGTGCGAGTAGTAGACTAGCCTGCCGGCAGTCCAGACCTGTCTCTCATTTAAAATGTGTGGTAGATTATGAAGCACAAAGCGGAGACCCCGGACTGTTGAGTAACTGAAGTTGTAAATCAAGCAAGAATAGGAAATAATTCCACCTAGAAAGCTTCAACAATTTGTGTCCTCGGTTCCCAAACGCTATTTAGTGTTGTTAAAAGGAAAGGTAATGTAACACAGTGGTAAACATGCCCGTCCCAGATTTTGTGGAAGTTGTTACAGATATCAAATTCAAAATGAGTGAATTTCTAAAAAAAAAAAAAAAAAAAGAAAAACATTTATCACTTTGAACATTAAATAAATAGCTTGTCTTTGTGGTGTATTCAGTTGAATATAGGTTGACAAGGATTTGCAAATCATCGTATTCTCTTTTTATTATTTATTAATTTACAGACCGTCGCAACTTAATTGGAGCTGGGGTTTGTACTGCGGTCAGTGACTATGTTTAAATACTGCATTGATTACAGTATTATAGTCATAATATTATGCTTACAAAATAAATAACATGAAACAATGGCTATTGAGTCAATTTCATTACATTGTGTCATTAGTTTATCAATTTAATTTAGTTTTTAGAACAGACAAAGATCATAATATTAATCTTATATTATCAGATAAAGTGCGTCACAGTTATGTCTTTTGTGTTTACTATCACTTAAACTTAAAACAACCAGCACATTAAAAGTCACAAGATCCAAACATCAGTGTTGCAGGACTCTGATAAAAGAGGACCTTGTTGTGTAAGACTTGAACAAGGGACCAGAGACTCGTGAAGGAACTGTTAAGTACAGATTCAGCAGTCTGCATGAAACATGAAAGGTAAATATTTGGGCAACACAAATGATTTGCATTCATTCTGATATGCATACAGTAATTTCATTTGTGTGGCAGACTGCTCATTGACATTGTGGCGCTATTCGAGGGCAGCAACTGTCGGGAGCTTTGAGTTGGTGTAAATGTTTAGAAAGGGACTTCTATTAAACTATTAAACTCCAGAAAAACAAATATTCTCCCTGGAGCCTCTCCCAGCATTTTTTTGAATTGAGTAAAACTCTGTGAAGGATGGGAGGAAGCTAAGCAGGAAGTGCAACCAAAGTTCTACATAAGAAATGATGACACAGAAAGCATTGGATTGAACAAAAGGTAACGCTAGAACTTGAACTTTAATGAAACATTTCCTTCAATTCCATAATTTATGTGTATAAACACAACAGAATGTCATCCTAAAAACAAAAGGAAAGCCCTGACAAAGAAAACCTCACCCTGTCCAATAATAGTATTATCTCCAAGTTGTGTGAGTTATGTACAGTATTTTAAGCAAACAAAATTGTGTGAAAGACGCAAAAATACATTTTATAGAATACATTTTGTTGGGGAGATTAATGCTTTTCTTCGTAGAGCGACAATGTTTCGGATTTCATGCAGCAGACACTGCAAAAGACAATATATCTGGGTAGTTACTTGATACAATAAGAAGCTCTGACCGTAGCCACAAAACTAAAAAGTAAAGCTTAATATTCATATTCTTTACTGATGCCATCAGACAGAAAACAGCGACGCATAGCAAGTCTAGTACAGTATACAATTTAGACTATGATAAAATATTGCGGTTATTATTTGTAATAACAGCAGTAGTTACATGTTTTTTATTTTTGTTTTAATGTCAGCTGATGGTATTGTTGTTGGACCTTAACATTGAGCTCAATAGGAATGACAGAAAACAAACAGTATAAATAGTATATCACAGAAAGTTGCAAGAGACAAACTTTCAAACAGGCACTGCTGGAAACAACTCTTCCGATATCAGCGTCAGCCTTTGGCACTAGCATTGCACAACCATAAACATACATAGATGCTATCAGTATACAACCTCATCTGCAGGTTAAATGTTCATTGATAAATGGCATTTTAGACGGCAGCACAGTGCTACATGCGACTTGAGCCCTAGATGATGAGACATTCAACAATTTATTGTCATGTAAAGACATCAGTTCTCAAAAGATAGACAAACAACATCTGCAGTCAAAGTTGTCACTTGTTCTAAACAGCGACTAATAAGGAAAATTAAACAGCAAATATTGTATTAGTAGTGGTTCTTGGCATTTATTCCCATTTACCACAGATATTTGAAGTGCCATTACATGTAAACCATAGGTTTCAGCAATAGCATTAGAGCATTTTCATACTCTGAAGTACCCCTGCGAATATTTACAATTGCTGCACTACAAATCTTGATGATGCCAATGTTGGATTTTCCTCTGCCCATTCTTTCCATTTCAATACAATACTTGAAATTGTGTCTGTTTTCCTCACCTCAGTTACTTGTACTTGCTATCTCCTTGCACAATGAGGTAGAATACTGTATAATGTCAATATGTTTTCAGGAGTCTCAACATGGGAAAGACTGTCCAAATCTGGTCTTGGATGGCATGAAAATAAAAATGGGAAGTTGTTAAAAAGTCGATAAAACTTACATGCAAGTCATCAAATATATGATGTAAAAACCATTGATAATATTTTTTTTACATTTCCGAAAAACCAACATCTTTTTATGCAGACAAACCGAACACATCGGAATTTCAGTTTTGTTCATGCCTATGTTTTATGATCTTTGTTGCTGCTGTATGTGTCAAAGAGCCTTATGAGAAATTGCCACACGGCACAGTCACTGCAGTCCTGCCATCTGAGTGTCTTTTTCTTGACTTCCGTCAAAGTTCAGACACAGTTGAGACACTTTACCTGTTGGCTTATAGCACTGAACAAAGTCCGTGGAGACTCTCTGAGATTCTGGGCAACTAATGAAAGTTACTGACGTGACACTTGACATCATCAAGGCTCAGTACAGTACCCTGATCATTGTTATTGTGTTTGTGCTTTTTATCAGAGCAGCGACACAGCTTGTACTTTATCACCTGAAAAGATAAAACAGAATGGTCAATGACTATAAAGAAAACAGGATTAACATAAGTACCGTGGATATAAAAAGTTTGCTTACCCCTGTTCAAATGCCAACTTTTTGGGAAACTGACACCAAAAATAAACCATTTCAGAATAAATTCACCATTAATGTGACCTGTAACTTCTACGACTCAATTGGATAGGGGGCAAGCTGGAGCCTATCCCAGCTGAATCTGGGCGAGAGGCGGGGATACACCCTGAACTGGTCACCAGCCATTTGCAGGGCACATAGAAACAAACAACAATTCACACTCACATTCACAACTGCGGGAAATTTAAAGTTTTCAATTAACTTACCATTCATGTTGTTGGGCCCATGAAATTATGGCCAACAAGATCAACCTTGGTTTCATCGGTCCATAACACATTTTCACAGTTTTTGCAAAATGTAGCCAGGCTTGGATTTCCATCCATCCATCCATTTTCTGAGCCGCTTTTCCTCACTAGGGTCGCGGGCGTGCTGGAGCCTATCCCAGCTGTCATCGGGCAGGAAGCGGGGTACACCCTGAACTGGTTGCCAGCCAATCGCAGGGCACATAGAAACAAACAACCATTCGCACTCACAGTCATGCCTACGGGCAATTTAGGGTCTCCAATTAATGCATGTTTTTGGGATGTGGGAGGAAACCGGAGAGCCTGGAGAAAACCCACGCAGGCATGGGGAGAACATGCAAACTCCACACAGGCGGGGCCGGGGATTGAACCCGGGTCCTCAGAACTGTGAGACTGACGCTCTAACCAGTCGGCCACCGTGCCGCCAGGGCTTGGATTTATTTTTTATTTTTTGTAAGATAAGGCTTCTGTCTTCCCACCCTACTCCATAGTCCTGACATACAGTAGAAGAAGAAGGGAGATTCTTGTCACATGTACTGAATAGCCAGACCCGCCAGAAATCCCTGCAGCTCCTGCAATGTTATAGTTGGCCTCTTGGCAGCCTCCCTGACCAATTTCTCCCTCGTCTTTTCATCAATTTTGGAAGGACATCCAGTTCTTGGTAATGTCACTGTTGTTCCATATTTTCTCCACTTTTTTTTTTTGTCCTGTTCGTCAAACAGAAAGTGGAATCCTGAAAATTCAAAATATAAGAGAGTTTTTGCGTAACCAAAGACCAAAAGCATTGAATTGGTGTACATTCCCATTTAGCATGACAATAGGTGTCTGGGGTATTTTTGGTGCATTGTGGCATATATTAGATGGAGAGAAGCCCATTTTATGCATAGTGTACTGAGTAAAGTGTGTTCTATGGAGCACTTTATATTGTATAAGATGTAGATTTGTGTTTTTTGTCATTCTAAACGTATTATTACAAATCTGTATCCAGTAGCTACGGTCAGCGGACATGGAAAGGTCTTCTTCCCATTTGGTGATTGGTAAGTGCATTGATTTCGTTCATGAAAGTAATTTATAAACTTTTGAGAGATTTCTTTTACTTTGCGGGAGAAGCTTAATTATTTGCTTGACAAACTCCGGCAGTTGCAGGTGCTCTGGAGTGTTGGTATTCTTTTTTTTAATTGCTGCTTTTAATTTATTGTATTGAAGAAGGTTTACGCCTGTTATTTGTAATTCTTGGATCAGTTCATGACGTGTCCTAAAACCATTATTGTTAAATAGTTGTAGTAAGTGATCAATTTCATGTTGTTCCCATGTGCTAAAATGAATATTATTAATTTCTAAATCTGGATTATGACAGATTGGGGAGAGCATACTGGGACCTAATTAAGATCCTGTCGATTCTAAACTTTGCCACCAAACCGTGAAAGTGGATGCGATTATTGGGTTCTTGAAGCATTTATGGCGTTTAAGACTTGTTGAAATAAATGGGAGTTTTGGGAGTTTGATGTTGTTGCAGTCTATTTGTTATTATATTTTCTCCTCTTGATGATTAATGTCATCACTGTTTTCCATGGTATATTTAATGCCTTGGGAATTCTTTTGTACCCATCTCCTGACTGATACTTTGAACACAACAATGAGATCCCTCTAATGATGTAAAAGCTCTATGTGGATGATGGCTTGTGTTGTGATGCGACTACAAAAATGTCAGGAAAAGCACACTACAACAGCTGAACTTTATTTGGGTTAATCAGAGGCACTTTAAATTGTAGCAGGTGTGTGCTGACTCCTATTTAATATGAATTTGAATGTGAGTGGTCAATTCTTAAAGCCACAGCCCCAGTTAAAAGGTGTGCACACTTGTGCAAACACGTTTTTTTTTTTGGCTTCCCCTGTTGAAAATATTTCTTTTTTTTATTGAGTTGTACAAGTTATAGGTCACATTAATGGTTGAAACACTTTTGAAATGCTTTAACCATCCTATCCATTTTCTGAGCCGCTTCTCCTCACTCGGGTCGAGGGCGTGCTGGAGCCTATCCCAGCTATCATCTGGCAGGAGGCAGGGTAATCGCAGGGCACATATAAACAAACAACCATTCGCACTCACATTCACACCTACTGGCAAGTTAGAGCTGTCAATTAACCTACCATGCATGTTTTTGGGATGTGGGAGGAAACCGCAGTGCCCGGAGAAAACCCACACAGGCACGGGATGAACCTGCAAACTCCACACAGGCGGGGCCGGAGATTGAACCTCGGTCCTCAGAGCTGTGAGGCAGACACTCTAACCAGTCGTCTGCCGAAATGCTTTATGTTGGTCTTATTATTTATTTCATTAAAACCTGGCATTTGAACACGGGTGTGTAGACTTTCTATAACTAAAGTACTTTTTCAAGTTGACTCACCTCATAGAGATAGTCAAATAGCTCCAGAATGGTGAGTATGCTCGCACCAATAAAAAGTCCCATTTGTCCACCAATATCACCTGGAATATTCAAATCAAGGCAGGCAGGATAATTACAGTAAATTAAAATGATCAAAATGAAAAGGAAGCACAAATTCTCTATGTCCAGTTATTGATGATTCCAATAATATTGTACCTAATAGTCCAGCCACTTCATATGCCTTCTTCTGTTCAATAGTTTCATAGTTGAGAGCCTCAAAAAAGATGTCCAAAACCAGGAGGTTTTCCCTGCAGAGTTTAGAGTTCATATTCATCATAGAAAGGAAATGGTGCAATTTCTTTCACCACTGAAAAAAACAGTTCCAAGGTATCTTTATAGCATGTTTGTGACACACTTATCGGTACCTAAAATACCCCAAGGATCCTGAATTATAGCAGACTCTTACCCCAATCTTTCTAGTCACCCTGAATTTAGCTTCTTTTGAGGCGTGGTCCTGTCTTATGCAAATTAGCAACTCTACAACGGGTGCCCGTTTTATTTATATAGCACTTTTCATACATAAAAATGCAACCCAAAGTGTTTCACAGAGATAAAAACAGACAATTAATATAGCGGGAAATGTGAGCCACCCACTCCTCCCCCCCCCACCAAACTTTCTCCCATTTTCCCTCTTTTTTTTTTCTTCCCTGTGTTCTGGACAGTTTGGTCCATTTTGAGGTGTTTCCAAAGTTATCTGGGGTCACATCAATAAATTTGCCCCTACCCCAACAGAGAGCAAACACTATACCAATCAGTCAGAGGAGGGAGTATTTGCTATTGTCATTTCTAATAATACTAATTGGGCATTTCTTTACATTTGAATCAATTATGTCTATGTTTTCCATGTTAGAAGTTGTCAACTTATTGCAAATATGTGCAGCTTCCCCACTTGAAAGAGAATTATTCAGCAACAGATTTTTCCTGGAGTTTACTCAATGACCAAGCAACATTTACCTTTTGTCTCATTTTATTTTGCATTCAGTAGTTTGACAGTTCATCAAGAAGTTTCATTACTTTGATTTGTCTCGACGAATGAGGTGCTTTAAGTGTCATGACATCTGCATTTTAATGATTTAGGATGTTGAGAACTATATACAAAAATAACAAGAGAAATTGTGTTATTGTAAATGAGTGTAAGTAGTATGAAAGAAACATAATACACAAATTTGTAATTTCTGTGCCGTTAAGCTCCAGCCTTAAATGTATTCATTTTTCAATTTTCTCTGCAACAAATGTGGCTGTCACTGTTGTTTTAAGTTTTTAGTTTAACGTAAAATAATTTGTGTATTTACATGTTATTATTTCCCTTTAACATTGTAACGAAGATATTTGGCTTTGTCACTAGTCCACGGTAAGTGAGCTGTCTCCATTCCTGTCTATATTGGCCAAAAAACACTTGAGGCTGACTCTGAGATGGGACCACAATGAAGGCACTGGGACAGATGTTTGGATTTTCTCCTTTCTGTTTTTCCTTCAATACAATAATTTCCTCTTCATGTCTATATTGTGTACTATATAAATACAGTATATCATCATCATCAGCAGCCATTTTTTATCTACTGCAGGATGAAGGCCTTTTCTTCACGTTTCCAAGGACTATGGCAGTTTGCAATTTGTATATATACGTGTGTGTGTGTGTGTGTGTGCGTGTGTGTATATATATATATATATTATATATATATATATACCAATCAGCCCAGCAGAGGATGTACTTCCTGCGGCTTCTGAGAAAGCACGGCCTGCCATCGGAGCTGCTGAGACAGTTCTACACAGCGGTCATCGAATCAGTCCTGTGTTCTTCCATCACAGTCTGGTTTGGTGCTGCTACAAAAAAGGACAAACTCCGACTGCAACGGACAATCAAAACTGCTGAAAGGATTGTCGGTACCCCCCTACCCACCATTGAGGACTTGCACGCTGCCAGAACTAAGACAAGGGCGTGCAAAATTCTCTCGGACCGTCTGCACCCCGGTCACCGGCTCTTCCAGCTCCTTCCCTCAGGTAGGCGCTACCGATCAACGCAAACTAGAACTAGTAGACATTCCAACAGCTTCTTCCCTCTTGCGATCAACTTCTTAAACACCTAACCTATAATTCCATTACAACAAGCTGGCAATTTTTTGACTTGAGTTCGTTGTCACATTTCTGTGGGGCCAATTATTTATTACTCGTGCACTCACTGTAGTTGTCTCGCCATGCTGCACTATTTGCATATACTGGCCACTCATGCCAGAGTAGCATCTGCTCCATTTGCACACTGATTGAGGAGTATCTGTAACATTTGCACAACCAACATTGTCCCAGATGATCGCACTACTCGTCACTTTAAACCGCATACACTCCTTGAAGTCTCACCGCCCTTTGCACAATGGTCATTGCACCGGACTATTGCAATATTAGTCGTTCGAACTGCTCTAAGTGCTAGAGGACTCTGCATCTTTTTGCACAATTGTTTTTTGTCAATGTCTTGATGTCCCCAAAGTGTTCTGTAAATTGACTGTCTGTTGTACTAGAGCGGCTCCAACTACCGGAGACAAATTCCTTGTGTGTTTTGGACATACTTGGCAAATAAAGATGATTCTGATTCTGATTCTGATTCTGATTCTGATATATATATATATATATATATATATATATATATATATATATATATATATATATATTTACTGTAATATGTTTTAATTTGAAATGTGGACATTTAATTTGAAGAGAGGGAAGGATGTCAGATTTATTTTTGTATTGATATCTGTATTTTGTAGTCGACCTATTTCATTATTTAATTTTTGGGACAACTGGAATGTATTGGCGGAGGGATATATTCTAATGGGGATTTCTCTCTCCGTGTGATGTTCTTTCACCCACAACTTTCGACTTGAGATGAACTCTCACTTGTACAGCACTAGAGTGCTCCTGTTACAATATGATTAAATAATTTGGTGGATCATCTCTTCAAGGGGGAGCGGTAGAGGCGGCTCGTGGAGGGCAGTGTCTCCAGATGCAGTGTTTCCAGATGACTACAGTTCAATTGAGGTGTTGTGTCACTGTCTAAAACAGATACATAACTGGATGAGCCAAGATTTTCTTCAATTAAACCACAACAAAACTGAGATAATTGTTTTTGGCAATAAAGAAAAGAGGATTGTTGTTAGTAAATACTTGGACCCACTCTCTTAAAAAACCAAAGACCAAGTCTGAAACCTTGGTGTGCTGATCGATTCCGACCTGACTTTCAACACTAATATCAAATCAATTACTAAAACTGCCTTCTACCAGCTGAATAACATATCCAGAGTGTAGGCTGGCATGTGTCAAGCAGACAAGGAGAAGCTCATCCGTGGTTTTATCTCAAGTAGACTTGACTATTGTAATGGTCTTCTGACTGGACTCGCCCAAAAGAGCAATAAACAACTACAGCTCTTTCAGAATGCTGCAGCTCTGGTTCTGACCAGAACAAAGAGGTCAGAGCATAATACTCCAATTCTAAAGTCTCTACACTGGCTCCCAGTCAGCTATAAAATAGATTTTAAAATTATGCTACTGGTCTATAAATCACTCGATAAAACGGACCCTGATATAACAGATATCGGATAAAACGGACCGTCGGGACTGAGTTTCCTTTTGTCACATAAAATGCCGTTGATAGTCTGTTAGTTCCAGAATTGCCCGCAATACCAGAAGGCAGGTATACTAGATCCAATTCCAAAAGACGTGCCTCCTGTGCCTATATGGCGCCCATGCTGAATGTGGGGCATTGACATGGCGGCCATGTGATCTGTGTCATCTATCTATTGTGCATAAAGTGAGAGAGAGAGAGAGCAGCATGGCTCTGAGTAATACAAAACAGAAGTCGGAGTCTGGAACATGCTGTTTTTGGTACTGTAACAGTTTTTTGTCAAGCCGTTCACCTTTGGCATCTGATTTTGAACTAGGAAGCACACTAATTTCTCGGGGCTCATGAAATCGACTCGCCTATGATGAGTACTGTACGTCAACAATGTCACCATTACCAAGCAAACCGGTGTGGTAAGTTTGGATAAAATGGGAAACTTTCAAACATATTCAAGCTTTTTTAAATGCATTTATTTACAATAACTTTGTATTGTGCTGTGCGTTTTAGGCCACAAAAAAAAAAAAAAAAACGTACAAACCGATAATTTTGTACTGTACAGTAATATGGGTGCATATGGCCTCAAAAAAAAGGAAAAAAAAGCTTCAATGTAACGGACAATCTGCTATATCGGATGACCCCCCTAGTCTGTTCTATCAAGGTTCCACTGTATAAATATGTACACAATTAGCAAAGGTTTAAGGAATGTAAATTATGAATATTAACACATTTCCTTAAAGGGTAAGGGACTTTGTAGCCTTTTCTACAGTTATGTGTGTTTATTGTTGTGTGTTGCTGTGGAGGAGGTTGTGAGAGCAAGAAGTGTTCTGCTTAGCGCTGTTAACCCCGAGGGGATTTGAATGCATCACTCTGCACATTGTGGGGAAAATGGGAGAGAGAGTCTCGAGTTAAGCTGATTTCAAAGTACTGTACATAGTTCACTTTGCGCCTCTTCTTTTATTATTTTTTAATATTTTTTTTCATTCTCATATCATTTTAATATAAATATATTGAAGGTGAATTTACCCCCTGCAAAATAAATAAAATATTTTTAATATATTTGTTATTTTCACACAATGTTTGGCGCCCCCTTGAGGCTGCAGCCGCCTTCGCATCTCTTAACCCTGCCCTCTGTGCGGGCCAGCCCTGGTATTACCCCTTTAACCTGGATGACCACATTCACAGTTTTCAATTGAGACAAACTAAATCATTAAATTTATTGCTGGTACTTACTTAATGTACTGCTCAGATTTGTTGTATTTCTTTGCAAGATATTTAGCAGAGGCCTTGCTGGGGATTTTTACAAAGGACAGTTCTTTGCTGTATCTGGTCATGTTGCATGGTGTTTCACATAGACAGAAATCATTGTCTCTCTGCACCAGGAAATCTGGAGGGGAAGAAAAAAAAGATTAATTAAAGACTTAAAGACTAGGTAATGTTGTGATATAAATTACAGTAATGTGGTATTTCCCTTTGTATAGGTCGAGACCAGAGTTGAACAAAAGCCTCTTTCTTACCAAGAGCGGGATCAGCACATTCTTTGTAGAGCTCCGGAGTGCAGTAGGGTGCATCGCCTGCAACCAAATCACATTAAGAAAAATGCATGTGACGTCCTCATTGGTCTTGGAAGGGCTTTCAGTAAATGTACTATATATTTATTAACATGGCTTAGGAGCGCAGTGATATATCGTTACCATTTTTGTTTACAAGTTAGTGGATTTACTTGTTCTTGACAGGCTTACTGCGGGAACTGTGGGTTCTACAATCCAAATAAATGTACAATAGGTCCATTGAAGACTCCTGTCCAATGTGACACAAATTGACAAAAATACTCTCCTTAAACTACTACCACACAAACAATTTTATGTTTCCATATTATTGAACACAACGTAAACTTTCACAGTGCAGGATGGAAAACATATGCGAACCTTGAATTTTCTTAACTGGTTGCGCCTACTTTGGCATAACCTCTACCCAATGTTTCTTTTAGTTGTAGATCAGACGTACACAACACTAATGAGAAATTTTGGACCTTGCTCTGCACAAAACTTTCAGTTCAGCAATATTCTTGGGATGTCTGGTGTGATCGCTCTCTTGAGGTCATGCTACAGCATCTCAATCAGATCGAGGTCAGCGCTCTGGCTGGGCCAATATAGAAGGTGTATTTTCTTCTGTTTAAGCTATTGGTTGATTAAATTGATTTGATTGGCCGACGGATGGGCTTACGTTCTACTGCAAAATTTCTTGATAAACTGTGGGGTTTTTTTTTATGTGTTGTGTTGTTACAGAGCTTCCATCCGCAGAACACATTGAGTGAGACATTGAGTTGGAGGATTTACTCAAAAGCAGATCAGCACGCGTAACATTATTAAAGAACTGAATGTCATGTTGGGTGCAAATGAATGTCAAGTGAGTGCAAATGTTGTTACTGTGTGTTTGTACACAAGACTTGTAAAACAAAAGTTATTGGATTGTAACGCCACTGATGGTGTAGTGGTACACTCGCCTGACTTTGGTGCAGGCAGCGTGGGTTCAGTTCCCACTCAGTGAAGGTGTGAATGTGAGTGCGAATGGTTGTCCGTGTCTATATGTGCCCTGTGACTGACTGGCGACCAGTTCAGGGTGTAGTCCGCCTTTCGCCCGAAGTCAGCTGGGATAGGCTCCAGCGTCCCGTGACCCTAACCAGGATAAGCGGTGTTGAAAATGGATGGATGGATGGATGGATGGATTGTAACTGCTAATGAGAGACACAAAGTGTTCCTGCTCGAGGAACATGAGAGGGCGGGGAACTGTGTGAAGAAAGAGAGAGAGTGCCGGTGCATTTTAAGGCATAAACACGCAAATGAAACCAGTGTGTGTATTTCACAATGTCTTGCTACTTTATTTATTGAACATTTTTTTTTTTGGATTGTGTTTTTTTTTTGGGGGGGGGGGGAGGTGGACTGAGGATGAGGGGTTCAGAAAATGGATGGATGGAACGGAAACAATTTTATGTTGAACACAACAATTAATTGCATTTCCTTTCATTTTAATAGGGAAATATGTTTTGAGACAAGAGCATGGTCATGGAATGAATTAAACTTGTATCTCAAGGTACCACTGTAGTAGCGCTGTGAAACATCATACAAGTTAACAATTCTTAACTGTATACAAGGCAGACAGCTTTAACCAACACCTCAAATCTCATCATATTGATTGGACATTAGGCTGACTCCTGACTCTGATTAGCTCTTGGAGAAACCATTAGCCTTGGGGTTCACATACTTTTTTTCCACCCTGGATTGGGAATATTTACATGGTGTGGCCAATAAAAACACAAAAACATACTTTTTGTGTAGTATTATTTTAAGATTACTGTCTGCTGTTTTTACTTGGATGAATGATCAGATTTAATTTTTTATGACCAATTTATGCAGAAATCCAGGTAATTCAAAAAGATTCACATACTTTTGATTTCAGGTGCACAGAAAATTTATGGATGATTTCTTACCTGGCATGTGCACCATGCGGCAGTTGCAGTTGTCCACTAGGTAGCGTGTTTCACAGTCAATACGACAGGCTGTAATGCTGTAAGTATCAAAGAAGTCTGAATCCATGGGTGTCACCTTGCAGTCACCCCAAGGTGGTGGAAGATATATCAGCTGCAACATTACACAACACTTTATTTTTGTATGCAAGGTATTTTAGAAACCAAATTAAGAGGAGAATATTTATTTAAAAAATTGTGTAAACTCTCAAAAGTATTGGAAAAGTGAGGCCTTTATTTTTTTCTATCAACTGAAAACATATAGGTTCATCCATCCATTTTCTGAGCCGCTTATCCTCACAAGGGTCATGGGAGAGGTGGAGCCTATCCCAGCTATCATCGGGCAAGAGGCGGGGTACACCCTGAACTGGTTGCCAGCCAATCGCAGGGCACATATAAACAAACAACCATTCGCACTCACATTCACACCTACGGGCAATTTAGAGTCGTCAATTAACCTACCACGCATGTCTTTGGGATGTGGGAGAAAACCGGAGTGCCCGGAGAAAACCCACCCAGGCAATAGGAGAACATGCAAACTCCACACAGGCGGGACCGGGGATTGAACCCCTGACCTCAAAACCGTGAAACAGACACTCTAACCACTCACCCACCATGCCACCACATGTAGGTTCAATGAAAAGAAATATGAGACAAGAGATTGCAGCTGGATGTACACAACTTAGAAGACAGAATCTTTTCTTTAAACTTTTTAATGCAAAACTATTGGAACGTGACTGACAAGTGTAATTGTTTACTCAAGTGTTTCCTATTAGATTTGTTATTCAAACAATGAATAGCAATGAATGTCCCAGCTCTGTGTATGTAAAAGCGGGTGTACGTGATGTAATAGCTTTGTCTTTTTCTTTCTTTCTTTTGGAACAGGATCACAAATTTTCATTGAACAACATGGTGGCAGCAGAAAAATGAATAAAGAAGTATTCACAAACATTTTGTCTACCAATTTAAAGAAAGCAAAGAATCATGCAGCTAGATAATGACTCAAAGCTCACACTGCTAAAACAATTGACTTCACCAGGAGCAAGAAGTGGAAGGTTTTAGACTGGTCAAGTGAGTCTCCAGACTTAAACCTTATAGAGCATGCATTTAGAGGAGACTGAAGTGATTAACACCTCAAAACAAACAACAACTGAAAGAGGTTGTGGTGGAAGCCAATGAAAGCATTGCAAAAGAACAATGCAATATAATAATGTCAATGGGTCACAGGCTTGATGCAGTTATTGCAAGCAATGAGTTGCAATATTATGTCGCATCTTGTGTTCGAATGCTTTTGCTCAATTATAACCTGAAAGAACACAAGAGAAAAAAGTCAAGACATTAACCATAAAAAGTTGTTACCCTCTGTTCCTGACAAGAGACAAAAGTTTGGAATCCAGGAGCCACTCCGAAACCGAGCTGATCGATGAAAGAAGGTTCATCTTGACTGTGGATCTGCACTTTGACCCCGGCTTCAAATGATGTCTCATCTGAATAGTGATGAATAATGTCAGTGTCAGTGCAACCCAGCACCAGACACACCTGTCCACAATGCCGGTGTGTGATCCTTTCAATAAGTGAATAGTGTTCTAACTCACCGGTTTCTCCCCAGACAGGCAGGTATTCATCCTGCTGGATGTCCAACATGAGCTCCAGTCCGTTACCCATTCCGCCCTTGGTGGTTATGAGGGGAGGGCGATCATTACCCCTGGCATTAAAGGTATAACATTTGCCATAACGAGTGAAGACCTGAGAGATAGACCAGAGAGATTGCTTTCCTGTAAACCATCAATTGGTTACAGTGAGCTAAAAAAAACCTCTTCTTAATAGTCCTTTTCCACTGGGGGTCAGTGTTTTTCTCCCTTTGCGGCTGAACATGCAGAAGAGAATAGGAGCCGTATATAGTGGAAAACCATGGAGACAAGAGAAGAGGAGAAAATAAAGGAAGATTTTTACTCTTGCATTTGGGAGGAAAACTCATGTCAGTGTGGTTTATGAAGACCTGCAGGCTGGTGATTAAACATTCCTTTTACCTACATGCACTTCATTGCAATTGTAAGGAACCTCATGTTACTATGGTGACCAAGTTTACCAGCCAGAAAAATTGCTGCCTTAATGTCTAGGAAAAGCTACAAATTAACAAATGTTAGCGGCTATGTGCGATATCAGCAGAGGTGTGTAGGGTATGACTATAATTATAGATAATATTGGTGTATACCGGTTGACTACAATGTGCCTGTTTTGACCTTTTTTGGGGGGGGGGGGGGGGGGGGGGGGGGTTAACCTGACATTGGAGCCTTTGCAAGATTATATAAAGCATCCAAGGTGTGAACGCATGAGGGCAACGATGTAAAGTGAAAGAGACTGTACAGTCAGAGTGAAAGTAGTAGAAAGCTGCACGGAGCCCTAAGGCACTCAACTCCACTGAGAATGAACATTTTCAACATTTTTCTAATTCAGTATGCTTTACAATTAAATCAATTTGAGGTGTAAAGCACAAATAACAGAAAAACACTTGCTCATTGATTTGACTGTTTTACATCACAGCCTGTAGACGATGAATTTAATCTTTGACGCTGGCTTCCTTTGATCGTCTGATAATGGCTCACATACAGTACAGTATTTGCGGAACTATATAGTGATCCTGGTTTGCATTATGAACAACAATCCCTAAAACACTGTGACTTTAGCATAAGTCAGTCACGCATAAATGTAATTGAATGGCCATGACAGGTGCGTGATGTTCAGCAGCATCATGATTGGTTATGAGGAGTGTGCGTCATGTCTTGTGTAATGGTGTATGGTGTGACAGAGATGGTATGTGTGGAAAAAGCATCCATCATGTACTGCATTTTACACAGTCTGTATATCTTACATACTGCAAGTAGTTGTTAAGATGAATGAATAGATCACAAAGTCATGTCAGGCATATTGTATGATGGAAGTGTTAAAGATTGACATCACAGATGAATAGATCATTCTATTCCTATTCATCTATTCATCAGTGATTATAAAGAGTTAAAGATGAACTTCACTTTAATTCTAATTTGTTATACTTCAGGTACTTTTCTACCCCCCCCCCCCCCACAATATTCAGTTCTTATTTTACAGACACAAGCCATCAGAGAGCTATGATCAATAAAGCTGTCCCTCACAACCAGTTTTGCTGTTTGAGTGCTTTAAAAGCACGCAACAGAGCATCATCATTAAAGCACATGAATTTACAATTCTGACTGCAGATGCACATTAGATTTTAAAAGAATCCCTGAATCACAAATACTTGCCCTTTCCCATCCATTTAACAAGGTCTGTCAACAGCAGGGTACATTCAATCCATTAGTGCTGTTGTGTTTATGGAAACACTTCCAAATTGTTGGAAGGATGAAGATATCAGGAGCGGCACTCTTAGTGTGATACATATGATTATTACATGCACGATCAGGTGTTTCATCTTCAGATGATTTTGCACGCACATTTTGCAGACTACTGTTGTTTCCGCAAGATAATGTTACACAACCATTTTTGGACTATTTCTTGCTTGCTAGTCACTAGCATTTCATCCATGTTGTCATTGCACAACAAGAACTGCCGCGGGGCAACGAAGTTACGCGGACTAATGAAAAAATAAAATCGATGATCCGTGTTTTCCATATCAAGCATGAATAAAATATCGATCGAATCGAGCTTCACGATATATTGCCCATCACTACTTCAGCTAGTTTCAGGCATTGGAATGCAATACAGAAATGACACAGTGGTCTGTATTAGAGGCTGACATTTTTCGGGCTTCCCAATGGGTCCTGCGGGAATCCCGTGTGTTTCCGCGGCAATCTCGTGGGATGGGAGCAAATGTCACCATCAAACACGGCATTGGGCAGGAGCGGGAGCGAAGGTGTTCGGGAGCGGGTGGGACCAGGAACTATTAAAACAATGTAACCAGGAATGGATGGGAGTGGAAACCATGATGGTGGCAGTTGATAGGAGTGGAAATCATGACAGGAGTGAAACCATGATGCAGTAATATTTTATTTCTAATCAAATCAATATTTGAACATTTCCCCTGAGCATCAAGCTAAACATTGCTAAACTAAGGGTCTAATACGGCTTTTGTTAATAAACCTATGTTGTGTTTCTTGATTATTCCAGAAATTCAATGTATTTATCACGGTAACTAAGGCAGACATGTACTCCATATTTTATACCGAGAAAGACAAATGTAGCAGGATTGACTAGGAGTAAGAAAAAGGGGTCAGGGAGATGGGAGTGGGATTCTGTAACATATTGGCTTGGCATTGGGATCAGTCTCTGTGGGAGTGGGATTTTTTTCCCAAAAACCTGGGATTGGGAGGGAGTGGGATCAACCTCTATGGGATGGGGAGGGAGCGGGAGTCAACATCCACTCCCATGTTAGCCTCTAGTCTATATTGGACTTCTTTTTTTTTTTTGGACATACTTGGCAAATAAAGATGATTCTGATTCTGATTTTGAGCGGTTGTACCTCAAACGGTGACATGAAACTCCACAACAATGTACAGTACACGCCACTCACAAACGAATAAAGAAAAACAACAACAAAATCCCCAGCATCCCAATCCTCTAGAATGTCGTGAATAAACTGCTGACTCACCAAGGTGATAATAATTCTTGGCTGGAACAGAGAGACACTCAAAAGAGAAAATAAATCATAGGGAGGTGAATTAAAGCCAGAAGCTGAATAAGACTGAAAGTGCAAGTGACTTAATGATACTTTTAACATGACCTTCCCAGACCCAATAGGTTGAAGTCAGAATTAAGTGTCCCCAGGGAGATGTCCTCTGCACACATTACAAACGTTAAAGCAGCTTCACAGACTCCAGACAGTACATTTAGTTAGTTTGTTCATATATGATTCCACAAATCAAAATCAAAGACCAAAGGTGGATACTGAAGCCAAGGTTTATATTGTCTTCCCTTCTAACACAATATCAAAGAGTGCAAAAGAGAATGTTAGAGAATGAATTAAACAAACTAAAAAAGAAAAAGTAAACTATTGCTCAAACTGGCATATTCTCGGCTTGGCAATATCGAAATTCATTTATACATTTATCCACACAAACACCAAACCAATGCATGTGCACATCCACATATACATATGTCCACCATGTATTATTATTTACTGTACATACTGTATATGCACTTTTACACTATAGTACATACAGTATATATACACACACACACTATCTCTCTTTCTCTCTCTCTCTCTCTCTCTCTCTCTCTCTCTCTCTCTCTCTCTCTCTCTCCATATATAATAATAATAATAATGTAATCCATATATATGTGCCCTGCGATTGGCTGGCGACCAGTTCAGGGTGTGCCCCCACCTCTTGCCCGAAGATAGCTGGGATAGGTTCCAGCAAACCCGCGACCCCAGATGAAGACTCAAAAATGGCATTTTAACGTTTTTGGACAGATTTTAAAACAATACAATAAAATAAAAAGTTCAAAGTCAAGTCATTAACCACACAAAAAAAGGTACACATTGTTACAGAGTATGCAAACCTGTATGAAAAAAAGGTCACTGTGTTGTCATAAAGTCAGCCAAGCCCATCATTTTCATCCATCCATCCATTTTCTGTACCGCTTCTCCTCACAAGGGTTGTGGGCGTGCTGGAGCCTATCCCAGCTATCTTCGGGCGAGAGGGGGTGTACACCCTGAACTGGTTGCCAGCCAATTGCAGGGCACACATAAACAAACAACCATTTGCACTCACATTCAAATTTACGCACAATTTAGAGTCCTCAATCAACCTACCACGCATGTTTTTGGGATGTGGGAGGTGTCTCCAAAGTGTTCTGTAAATTGACTGTCTGTTGTACTAGAGCGGCTCCAACTACCGGAGACAAATTCCTTGTGTGTTTTGGACATACTTGGCAAATAAAGATGATTCTGATTCTGATTCTGATTCTGATTCTGAAACCGGAGTACCCGGAGAAAACCCTCGCAGACACAGGTAGAACATGCAAACTCCACACAGGCAGGGCCAGGTTATTAATAAAGTAATATCAAAGTAGTCTTGAAAATATCTCTTGGCTCTCCACTTTGTAATCATTACTCTCCTAAATAACATTTCAAGTTATTCAAGAAGTGTTATAGAATGCACCTTGACTGAAATGTTTCATATTTCATATCCATATTCAGTTCCATATGATTCCGGGACTGCATCAAAAATGTCTTTATTCTGTGAAATTCTATAGACTCACATTTCCAGTAGATGTCACACTTTGTTACTCTCTGCACTCAACCGCCCTAATTCCTACAGTTCAATATTGGTGAAGGGATAATGATGATTATTCACTGACGACAACTATAAATGAATGAGGTCCGCTTCCATTTCATGATTTGAATTTTTGCATGTGCACTCTACAATCTCCTTCATCTTTATGTAAACAAACAACCAACGGTTCTGGGTACTGCTGGTAGAAACAATTAGTTAGCTCCCGTCCCCGGGTAACAACAGAAAGTCTTATGTTACTTACTAAGTAGCTTGTCAATTAGAGGGTACCCCTGCAGATTTTGTTTGTTTGTTTGTTTATTTTGTATGTTTTTTCTTTTTCAAAATGTTCCCCAATTTTTCTTTTTTGGACGGCAAACAATCCCAATAAGGATTATTGGTGGTTTATTCCCACTTATTCAAGATTTTTTGGGGTAAAAAAAGAATAAAAGAATACTTTAGATTCCGTAATAGGCCTAACGATGCT
The DNA here is from genome assembly GCF_024500275.1 of Phycodurus eques. Taxonomy (NCBI): domain Eukaryota; kingdom Metazoa; phylum Chordata; class Actinopteri; order Syngnathiformes; family Syngnathidae; genus Phycodurus; species Phycodurus eques. The sequence continues at coordinate 34,808,136 of NC_084525.1, forward strand.
ACTGGTTCAACTATCTGAAAAATGGCAGAAAATATCACAGTACTTGGTCAAAGTCCAGGACGAGGATTCCCTCGCACAATTATTTCTTCAAAGTGGCATTACCGACACTGTATGAAGAATAAATAAACAAACAAACAAAAAATAAGCCAGCCACCACAACAATTGTTCCTGCTATGCATTACGGTAACACGCCTGCAACGCAATGTGAGGGCCAGCTTCAAAATAAAAGCTTAGAAATAGCGTTGATGTCCAATGTATTAGTTGTGAGGTTTTATCCTGGTGTAAAATTTGGATCCTATCAATTCCATTTCCATTTTCCAGTTCCATTATTTCCTATGTGAAAATGTGTCATAAAAAATACACACATCGTGAACAATCTTACAGCAATGGATTGTGTTTGACCTGATATGGAAAATTATATGATGTCCCATCCATGTTACTTAATAACAGTAATTAAAAGGCAACCTTGTATACAGTAGAGTTAGTTTTCTGAGAGACAGAACACAGCTGAATCTAGCCAGATTTGCATGGAAATTTGACAATTTGTATTGTAATCTAATGAGGGAGAAACCTTAAAGTCAAAATACAGACTGAGAATTGATCTTGAGCTGGCTTGCTCCTGACTTTTAGAGCAAAAGGTGAAAAAAATGTCACTTGCTTCAACAAAACAAAACAAAACATCTACATTTAAAAACCTCTACTTTGGGTATTATTGTCAGGATTTTAACAAGCTGCTCACAGATGGTAATTACAAAAAAAAATACTTTCTGCCTCCTCCTTGGTCACAGTTTTTGCCTGCTGAAAAGCATGACGTTCTTTGCCCCTGTGGACTCATCTCTATCTCCTGCCGCACTTCCCCACCCACCTCTGCTTCATTTGATGAATATTTTACAGGCCAGTAGAGACGCTCTGCCTCTCTCATCCTATTCCCAGGCTCTGTCCAGCCTCTCACTACCCATCACCTTCAGAGACGATAGCATCGGAGCGCTGAGTAAGGGGCACTTGAGGGGACTGGGTGGGTGTACGGATGAGAGGTGCTCCTTTCTAAATATCAGGATGGTTTATTAACGCATAATACATCCTACATTCTCTTTTTAAAAGAGTCGTAAGTCATTAAAAATATCCTATTGGGTTGAAATAGCGCACTGGCTCAGTTGTTTCCTTTCTCGTTAGAAGTTAGAATAGAAATAAAAAAATTAGAGTTATTGTCAAGCCATCCATTCGGTGATACTGCACATCCAACACACACACTCGCACGTACATACAGCACATATTGAAACATTTATATTTAATGTTGTGGGGATGAGTGATTTCTGAATAAGTATTAAAACCATGCATGCAAAACATTTTATTGATCATTGTGCTATGTTGCTTGTGACCGGTTCATTGATTAGATTATAAAGGAAGGGCACAGAGGAATAAAAAGGTTGAGATTTAAGGAAGAGCAGCTGACTCGATGTCTAATATGTTCAAGGGTAATGTTAAGATGGCTCCCTTTAATACATAGGGAGTTGTTTAGGGCAGCAGCTGCTTTCGCTTTCCACGTTATAAACCATCTGGCCCGTAAGAAATGCAATAAATTACTCTGATGTTTGAAGTAGTGGCGGATAATGCTTTGAGAACAGAATCAGGGCTAAATTAAATCACATATATCAGGGACATCAGAGGTTGTACACGGCAAAATATCCGTCTCAATTTAAAACCCATTTAAAGATGCTGTAATGAGTGTTTTTTCCTCCTTCTGGGTTCCCCCCAAGTGTAATTTACAGCAGTATTGTATTTGTTGTCAAGCTGACCAACATGTTTTGCTACCTATTTGTTCAAATTATTTTCTAGCATACTGCATGACCAGCCACTCCTCACAGAAAACACATAATGGACTGTATATCATTGTTTTGATTTGTAAGAATTAGCTTACTAGCTCTTGTGTTGATTATCCAAGATGTACTTCAAGCTAAGGGGTGACAGACATGATTCAGAAGTAAAAAAAAAAAAATCAATGAATGTACAACCCCTATTCCAATGAAGTTGGAACATTGTGTTAAACATAAATAAAAACAAAATACAATTATTTGCAAATCAAAAGATAAGATATTTAATGTTCATACTGATAAACTTAATAATGATTAACTTAGAATTTTATGGCTGCAACACGTTGCAAAAAAGCTGGGACAGGTGGCAAAAAAGACTGGGAAAGTTGAGGAATGCTCATCAAACACCTGTTTGGAACATCCCACAGGTGAACAGGCGAATTGGGAACAGGTGGGTGCCATGATTGGATCTAAAAGGAGCTTCCCATTCACAAGCAAAGATGGGGCGAGGTTCACCTTTTTGTGAACAAGTGCGTGAGAAAGTAGTCGAACAGTTTTAGGAGAATGTTCCTCAACGTACAATTGCAAGGAATTGAGGGATGTCATCATCTACGGTCCTTAACATCATCAAAAGGTTCAGAGAATCTGGAGAAATCACTGCATGTAAGCGGCAAGGCCGAAAGCCAACATTTAATGCCCATGACCTTCGATCCCTCAGGCGGCACTGCTTCAAAAACCGACTTCAATGTGTACAGGATATCACCACATGGGATCAGGAACACCAATGTCAGTAAATACACTTGGGCGCTACATCCGTAAGTGCAACTTGAAACTCTACTATGCAAAGCAGAAGCCATTTATCAACAACACGCAGAAACGCTGCCGGCTTCTCTGGGCCCGAGCTCATCTAAGATGGACTGATGCAAAGTCAAAAAGTGTTCTGTGTTCCGACGAGACCACATTTCAAATTGTTTTTGGAAATTGTGTCTTCCGGTCCAAAGAGGAAAAGAACCATCCGGACTGTTATGGACGCAAAGTTCAAAAGCCAGCATCTGTGATGGTATGGGGCTGTGTTAGTGCCAATGGCATGGGTAACTTACACATATGTGAAGTCACCATTAATGCTGAAAGGTACATACAGGTTTTGGAGAAACATATGCTGCCATCCAAGTAATGTCTTTTTCATGGACGCCCCTGCTTATTTCAGCAAGACCATGCCAAACCACATTCTGCATGTGTTACAACAGCATGGCTTCATAGTAAAAGAGTGCGGGTACTAGACTGGCCTGCCTGCAGTCCAGACCTGTTTCCCATTGAAAATGTGTGGCGCATTATGAAGCGTAAAATACGACAACGGAGACCCCGGACTGTTGAAGAGCTGAAGCTGTACATCAAGCAAGAATGGGCAAGAATTCCACCTGCAAAGCTTCAACAATTAGTGTCCTCAGTTCCCAAACGTTTATTGAATGTTGTTAAAAGAAAAGGTGTTGTAACACAATGGTAAACATTTTTGGAATGCGTTGCAGCCATAACATTCTAAGTTAATGATTATTTGCTGAAAACAATAAAGTTTAACAGTTTGAACATTAAATATGTTGTCTTTGTAGTGTATTCAATTAAATATAGGTCAAACATGATTTGCAAATCATTGTATTCTGTTTTTATTTATGTTTAACACAACATCCCAACTTCATTGGAATTGGGGTTGTACATGTAACTTGCTAAGCACTTATAAATATTATATATTATAGTCTGAGCTGCTGTATAGCATTATGTCTTAAAAACATGATCTGATCATTTTAGTTTACAAGCCCTCTATTGATTCTCAAATGATGGCACCAAAAGTGCTTCGGTGATCCATTTTGGGTTGGGTTGCGCACGAAACAAAAATAACTCCACACTGCCGAACTTTTCGGGCATTTCTTGTCAATGATATCATCTGTTGAGCCTGGGGCTGTGTCTCCCGTTGTTTCTTCTGAGGGAAGAATTGTGTTTTTTTTTTTTTTTTTTTTTCCCAGCCCTCTCCCACTGCTGAGGTAGACGGCTGCAGCAGTTGAAAACATGAGCGGCCATTACGTCTCTCTGCTCATGTGCTGTGTGCGTCAATCTAACTTGGCATGGTTCTATTACCGTCACATGATTGGTGCAACGCGAAGCAACTGCCATTATTACAGGCTATTCGTATTGGCTGTCAAATTATGGACAAATGCAGTCTATCGAAGTCTATCGACTGCATCTCATGTCTTTCGAGGAAAAGCTATTTTTTATATTTATCTTGATCATTAGCAGCACGGTGACCGACTGGTTAGCAGATCCGCTTCACAGTTCTGAGGGCCTGGGTTCAAATCCAGCCTTGCCTGTGTGGAGTTTACATGTTCACCCGGTGCCAGCGTGAGTTTTCTCTGGGTACTCAGGTTTCCTCCCACATCCCAAAAACATGCATGGAAGGTCAATTGAAAACTCAAAATTGCCCATAGGTGTGAATGTGAGCGTGAATGATTGTTTGTTTCTATGTGCCCTGCGATTGGCTGGCAACCAGTTCAGGGTGTATCCTGCTTCTCGCTCGCAGTAAACTGGGATAGGCCCCACCATACCCGCAACCCAAGTGAGGATAAGCGCTGTAGAAAATGGATGGATCTTTATCATTTTATTGCCAAGCCCTAATTAAAACATATTTTAAGGGACTCTCATAGTCGCTGAACTGTGAGACTGAGATGCCCACAAACTATGACGCGTCGTTGGCGGCCCCTCCGAGCTCAGCCACGATTGCCTCCTTGCGAGTGACACAGTTTGAGACCGGGATTCTCGGGCGGCTCACCTCGGCGGCTGAGCTCAATTGAACTGACTCAATTCATAAAATGATTCCATTCAGTAATTTCACTCAAAATCAGAGGTAGTTCCAGTCCGTTTTTAGCAGAGTGGCCAGACTGGGTCCAAGAATCTTCAGGGGACTACAGTCGTCAAAATGTTTGATGCATAAATGCATACATAATTTTTGGGGAATTTAATATTGCTTTTGCTTTTATTAGGACAAGAACACGAGCCTTCCGACGTCTTGGTCAACAGAAGGAAATAATCGTCTGACTTGGATTATGGACATGAATTTTTGGTTCTTATTATTGTCTCTCAGGCGAGCACAAGCAGAGTCAGCCACTTATGTGATGCACTTATGTGGTCATTGTTAAACATTAATTGGATTAGATGTAATAGGCGTAATGGCAGTTTCAGAGGTCTTGCACTGCATGCAAATAGCGATATGTCACAGTGTCACCCCCTCCACACTTCTTTACGTTTCCTATTGGATGTCTAAACCTGCCAGTCTTTTGCCGTGCATGTCTCAATTCCTACCACCGCTCACTAATCGCCTGTGTGTCCACTTGTGCTAAACAGGCGTGTATACAGAATCCATGCTCTGCTGTGAGTAAAATGCCAGGCAGGCAGACATCTTCACAGCAATTCTACTGTGCCCCTTGTCAGGCACAGCTGAGTAAACATGCATGGATAAACAGCCTAGGGGCCAGTCACAGAGGCAACACATCCCTTTATTCTAGCTGACAACATTCTAGGTGGCAGATAGTGGGGTTAACTAGGATTAAACATGATTTTATCAAGGGTGATGGAGAGATTTAGGCAGCAAATGCCTCTCTTATGTTCTTCGTGTGTTTTATTACCATGATGGTTTCTATGCCAATAGACAGACCTTATAAACAGCTCACGTGACTTTGAACATTGTTTGTACAGTTTATAAATTGAGGTGGGTACAGTAGCCAAAAATTTTAGAAAAATATGACTTGTAAAAGTAAAAAATAATACTCCCAATGATTACCTGTGTATGAGTAAATAAGTACTGAGTAAAAAAAAAAAAAAAAATGTATTAAGAAAATCTCAAGTACTGAGTAACTGGTGAGTAGCTACTGAGTTTTATTTTATTTTATTTTTTTGAGGCGTTGTAATAGTAATAATTCATTGTGGAGATGGTTGATGTGTGACACATTAATAACGTGACGTCATCTTAATCTCTCCATGAAATGACATCGACGCGCAAACATCTCATTTCTCCAAACATTTGTCCCCCCTTGCTACTTGTTCCTCTGTTGTTCTCCTTAATATACATATTATACGTATATGTCTGGTTCTCCTCTCCTCAATGGAACCTCTGCTAGTAGAAGGAGCGCAGCATGTAAATAGAGGAGCAAGGACAGAGGCAATTTCAAATAAAGGGATTTGGCCTATTGAATTGCCTAGCTGCAATTGTGTTAGCTGTGTTTGAATGTGTGTGTATGTTTTAATTACTTCTTTTCCATCATTTTGTTAACTTAAGTTGGTGTTTTATGTCGTGACCCCCTGTTTGTTCACCACTTTCAGTAAGCTCATTGCTAGTAGTTCGCTACCGGTTGTTGTATGTGCAGTATATGAACCTCTTGGCAAACATTGTCCAATTTAACATATCCACTAAGTAAACAAAAGTAGTGAGTGCACTGTGGCTCAATACAACAGACTATGAGTAATATTCCTTCTTAATTAAAGTACCTGAGTATGAGTAAAAAGTACGTTGCATTAAATCTACTCTGCCGAGTTCAACCATCATCGAACCTTTGGGGGTCAATTCCAAAAGATAGTTCAACAACACTCACCAGAAGAACACCACATCCATGATTCTACCACCTCCAGCATGATGGTTTACTGTTTTTTCCTCTGTTTCTTTCGCTGGAACTGGATCTTAAGCCAATATCGAGGGATGGTTGTTTCCAAAATAGAGCTAGTTTTGGCCAAAACCTTCAGATGTCTGTTAGAAAGCTAAAGAGTTTACCTTCCCACATGACAATGACCCCAAGCATACAACCAGATCAACAAAAGTAATGGTCCAGTCTGAAATCCAGTTGTAAATCTGTCAGGTGACCTGAAGGGGGTCTGTGCAAAAGAGATGCCCCCACAGTCTGGCATGTTTGGAGCATTTTTTTGAAGAGTTGGAAATGATTGCCAAGTCAGGATGTTCCATGCCAACAGATTCCAACCCCAAAAGACTAAATGCTCCAATTAAAGCAAACGTATGCAGGAGAAATATTTGTTTTCGGTTAGGCAACCATCGTAATGTCCTAAAAATGTGCTGTCATTTTTATTTTTCTTTACATCAGAAAAGATGGCATTTTTTAATGGGGGGTTTGTTCACTTTTTCTATCTACTGTGAGGCTTAGACTTAATTGATATTTTTTTATCAGGTTGATCTAACTTACTCTTGAAATCATGGCCATTTATATGATATGAAATTACAGCAGGATCAATTGGAATGGTACTTGAATGGAGGAATTTAATGACGGTTCATTTCAGGATAAATTATTATTCAGAGCAAGACTAAAGGTCATCTGTAAAATACCAATTTTAGTTGTTGAAGGTTAGAGCTACTTTACATGCTTATTAGGTTGAACTGCAATGTGTCAAAAGACAATGGCAGCACTAAAGCTGCTGCAGTCGTACAACAAATTCCAAAGTGGCAAAGGCAGGGGAGATTTTGTAGGTCTTCAGCTCCTAAAAAGGATCCCAAGTACACACATTCCATTTTTTTCCTGCGACTGTCATAATTACAGTGAATATTTGCATGAAAAACATTTTAGGGTCACAAATATTAAACAATAAAATAAAAACAGTTCGTGAAACGCTAACTGAGAATGCCTTCTTGTGCTGCATGAATACATGTTCTTACGCTTCCGAGCAAACTAGTTCAGTGCTCACCACAAAACGCTATATGTCTGGACTTCCGGAAACCGAGGACCTGTACGCCGCAAATTTAGCTGCATTTAAGCACACCTCCCAGGCAAACACAATAATCAGGGATGTAGTACTGACTGTGGCGTATTTAATCAGTGTTCAGGGTGAGTTCACAATTTATAATTTTTAACAGTGACAAACATTACAATGTTGTTTAAAACATTACCTGTATAATTAATAACAATGGTTTTATGGTGGAGACATTTTGACCGGAACAGACAATTATAATTTCCGTAACTCCAAAATTTTGAGGCCGCCCAGCATCCAAGAATGTATTGTGTTTGACCTTGGTGGCTCCAACGTATGTGTGCTGATTTGTGTGTATGTGTGGGTGGAGATAATCCCTAGTGCATGTCTGATAATATACATTGTATAATCATTAGCTATGAATAATCACCTCCCAGCAGAATGGGAAAATTAATTTGCCAAAGCCACCAGGCAGCAACTAACCATCAAAGCTCATACCCGAGTTGAACTGAGTAAAGACAGTCAATGTCACTTCCTATCGAGACACCAGCTCGACTCGTAATTTAAGACGACTTCAATCAATAGCTACTTCACCCACATATTGAAATTATGCTTAATGCTTCCATCAGTTTTACAGTAATTACTTTCTCTGTGTCCTCTTTGAAGTGCTCAGAATAAATGAGATCAAATCTGATTGACTGAGCGCTCTGTGTACTATGTTGCAGTAACATTGTGCTTCTCTTCATGTGTGCTGAGTAGTACTGCAATCAGCCGACAGTATGAAGAGCACAGGGTGCTGTGGACCACCGAGACAGCTTTCTCGGAGAAAGCCATATGAATAAATCACACTCTGTTTGCGTGCTGGCCAGATGAAAACACGGACATATGGTAGCATGTCACAGAAGTTAAAATACACACACCTTGAACAGATGCACAATGCATGCCAAACTTTCAACTTCGCTCACTCTGAACTTGCTGCATGTAACACTCTCACATAGTGGACTTGGGCAATAGACTACTCTTAAGTGTATTTTTGGCATAACTCTATGATTCATCACCTGAGTAACAACATTAAAACAGTTTAGCTCTGTGAGGGTTGAGATGGCATTGGTTTTGTACAGTGGATCTGCCGGGGGCAATTTAAAAGCACCTCAACTATAGCAAGTGCTGATTTTCAAACATCACTTTGTTCCTCAAGAGGTGAATCACTGTAGCGAGGTAGAACTGCACCTCTAGTTTGATCTCTTTTGGAGACTCTTCTGTGACTCTTTTGGAGACTCTTCTAAAATGTGTTTTATTTAGCACGTCTGCCACACAGTTCTGACGTTTAAGTTAATGTTTACTGTTGGAATCTGGGCTCCGGCCTTCCCGTGTGGAGTTTGCTTGTTCTCCTTGTAAATTTTCCATACTTTTGAATATGAGTGTAGTGATTAGATGGCAACCAGTCCAGCTGTAATAGGCTAAAGCTCATCCTGAGGAAAAGAGGTATAGAAAATTGATGGAGTCAACATCTGCCCCTGATGCAATTCTGTAACTATTCCAGCATCAGCATGACGCAATGACTGACATTAAAGAACGCCTATCCACGCATTGATCATGTGATGTGACGTTCGCCAAAGTCTTCCTCAGATCCATCGATATTTGCACAGTTTGGCGCAAAACCAATGAGCCAAAAAAGTCTGTCGACCATCCGCACAGTGGATAAAACCAATCTAACCACAAGGAGCAGAAACAACGGTGGCTGTACAACTGATTCGTCACATTGACACCAGGCTCAGCACTCCAGTTAATTCTGCGTTATGATGGTGGCCAGCTTTCAGTGTGCAAACTGCATAGATTGGGTTGAAGTGTGGATTATGAAGCACATATAGGAGTCATGCTTATCTTGACGACAGCATCCAAGTCGGGGAGATGGCCAGCCTTCTGATGAAAAAGTGAAGGTACAGCTGACATGTACCCTATGTCAAGCAAACATATCGTTCTTTCATGAGCTATCATGATCACAAAACACTGAATTCCATTGTTTTAATTAATCTCTGAAATGCTGGAAAGCTTTTGATATAGTTTTTGTGGATCAGGAGTGCAGCCACAAGGCCAAAGAGGACCTGCGGCCCCTTCCCTGCATGGGTTGAGCTTTTTCGGTGTGACAAATTTCACACTCTGCTGAGAGAAACAAACTAAGGATCTCCAAGCCACACACATGCTGTTTCCGAAAGGAAGGAGATTAATGAATTCAAATCAGAACAAACTGGGATGCAAGGTTAATCATACACCGTGCAAAGGAGGCACAGGTGTAACTTCCCGCTGATTCTCAGGTCAAGCTTAGTCTGTTTTCTTGTACATTCCTACCCCCCAGTGTCTTTGTTTCCTTGTGAATGAACTCTTTTTGCTCAGGACTAGTTCTCTGTTTTGTTTCTGCTCCCTGTCTGAATAATTTGTCTTTCCTGTCAGTCTCCTGTTTGAATTCTCTCTCTTTTTTTTTTTTTTTTACTTTGGTCTTTGCCTCACTTTGCTTTGGTTTTGAAGCCTTCTCCACACTGGCTGTGAGCCCGTGTTTCGGCCCGAGTCTTTCAGTCAAAACTGTCCCCCTTTTTCCTGAAGTAACAGTATGATAAGAGCATTTAATCAATCATTATCATGCTTTAAACACATCTCGCACCCAAGAAGAGGTCAAACTATGATATTAGAAAATGCTTGTTCCTTTCAAAGAAATACACACCATATTCATCTTTGTGACCATTGTACTTGAATCTTTGAGACACACACACACACAAAAAGGAAATATGTTTTAAAGGAGACACAAGTGAGGTGTGTGCATGGTGATTTGTCTTTACTGGGAGGACTGTCAACATCCTCACAGTAACAAACTCGGGAGGGTTGAATTCGGCCATCTCGCTGTGCGTAGTCGTAGAGAGTAGGACAGCGTAGGCCTCACAAGCACACCTTCAAAGACGCAGAGCTGGACTTGCGCAGCACTGAAGCATATAATGCATGTATTCAGGCTAACAATCACATCTGCGCTGTCAAATCAATTAGAAAAAACATTTCATAACCGACCGGGTCAGCTTAAAGGCTTGGAAATAGGAGACGTGTGAAAGTCAAAAATAGATAAATATTAAAGACCCAGTAAGGTCCTTTTTTTTTTTTCCTTCTCTGAATACATTAAATACAGTATGTTTGAAGATACGTGCAAAGACAACAATCTACAGTAGTACTAAATTGCTGAGATATTCCATTAAACTTTTTAGCACTCTCAGTTGACCGGATTCTTTGGGCGGGGCCAAAACGAGGCCAGATGACGCAAGCAGGCCTCTGGCATGAGTTGTCATGAGTTGTTGTGAGTTGTATTCTGGCATTTAACAAATAGAACTATTTTTTTGTGATCTTAATTGACTTAAAACAGAAAAGGTTTAGTCTGATTCCATGTCACAGTCAGGGAAAAAAACAACAAAAAAACAAAACGTGTCATTTTATACAGCCAGTGACTATATGCTGTTCCTGCTGTGTGCGCCTTGGCCTCTTAGGGGCAGTGTGGTGCTTTGCATGCATGGAGCTACTCTTTTACTGTAAACTAAACAAAAAAAGAGTAGAAGAAAGTCACGTTATAATTGATATAAACTTGTTTTTCAGAGATTAGGAATAATATATGCCCATGGCTATTGTTATATTAACTGTCTGTATGTGTTACTACAGCGTTTGTTTGTGAATATTCAGTATTTGAAGGTAAATCAAATGATCAAATGCTTATATTAGCTAGTCCGTCAATTGGTTTTTTCATTGACTGTTAGCATTAAACTGGCGATTTCCAAATGTGTGTCTTGTATTTAAATATAAAATGAGAGTAAATGTTTTTGTTGTGCGTTTAGTTTTACAGTAAACTCCAATCCCACAGTTACATTATGAATATAGTTAACGCCCTTGTCTTATAGCTAAGACAAGGGCGTGCAAAATCCTCTCGGACCGTCTGCACCCCGGTCACCAGCTCTTCCAGCTCCTTCCCTCAGGTAGGCGCTACCGATCAACGCAAACTAGAACTAGTAGACATTCCAACAGCTTCTTCCCTCTTGCGATCAACTTCTTAAACACCTAACCTATAATTCCATTACAACAAGCTGGCAATTTTTTGACTTGAGTTCGTTGTCACATTTCTGTGGGGCCAATTATGTATTACTCGTGCACTCACTGTAGTTGTCTCGCCATGCTGCACTATTTGCATATACTGGCCACTCATGCCAGAGTAGCATCTGCTCCATTTGCACACTGATTGAGGAGTATCTATAACATTTGCACAACCAACATTGTCCCAGATGATCGCACTACTCGGCACTTTAAACCGCATACACTCCTTGAAGTCTCGGCGCCCTTTGCACAATGGTCATTGCACCGGACTATTGCAATATTAGTCGTTCGAACTGCTCTAAGTGCTAGAGGACTCTGCATCTTTTTGCACAATTGTTTTTTGTCAATGTCTTTATGTCCCCAAAGTGTTCTGTAAATTGACTGTTTGTTGTACTAGAGCGGCTCCAACTACCGGAGACAAATTCCTTGTGTGTTTTGGACATACTTGGCAAATAAAGATGATTCTGATTCTGATTCTGAAGTATTTTTGTAAACCACAACACCTATGCTTTTTTATGTACTGTATTTGCATGGCTTGGCGAAGGCTGGCTGTGTTTCGCTCGCTTAAAACACGGAAATGTACTTCCATCAGTGTGTGAAGGCTTCTGTTTACAAAGTCATCCTTCACGAAATGTGCCGAACACAGCACAATTTTGGTTCCGAAATGCTTAAGAATTCCTCCCAGAATAAATTGAAGCCATTTATTACTCATCTCCTCTGAGCTTGGCAGGTGATGCAAAGCTTTGCACAAGGCACATCACGTTGTCATTGAGCCATTTTCCCTGAGATGAGTTGGCGTGCACCAACCACGAAGTGGGCCGGTACTTGTATATTAATTGACAAACTACGTCACAACGACGGCAAATTCAAATCCACTCGTTTTGCAAGTGGTTTATTGTTCAAACGTTATTACATTCAATTGACCAGGTCAGAGACACATTTTGACCTATGTTATGCATAAAACCGTGAAAAATGTGGGATTTTGATGGAAGGAGATGTTTAAAGCAGCAGTGAAGAAAGAATGACAGTATTTCTTTCATTTCTTGCTTCCAGGCTCCCCCAAACCTTTTGAAGCTTACTGCTTACACAACATGAGAGATGTCCTGGCAGGTCCGCTAATATTACAGGCAATCATACACTATACCACTACACTAAAGTGATCCGTATCTGTCATAGCAATGACAAAGATGCTATTATCCTGAACACAAGATAGGATTGCGATGTTTAAAGTTGCTTTAAGGTTTCCTGCAGAATGAAAGAGAAAAGAAATTGTATTATTATTTTAATTACGAAAGCTACGCTGGTGGAGAATACATAAAAATGCCCCACCCCAAATGACTCATCACTATACAAACGTTTAATAAAATGGACGTATCTTCAAATAAAGACGAGATTCACCTCTTTCTATAGCTAAATATGTGCATTTGCAGTGGAGCTCATTTCTGTGGCTTCGAATGCTTAATGGCACGTACAGTGATGCCACCCAAATGTTACTTGCCCCGCTTCCATCAATGTCTAATTAAAACAAACCTGGCATTAATAAGGTGTCACTGGTGACAACACAAGGCGGTGATCATTTTAAAAGACACACCTGCATGAACCCAATCACTCCCTCGTTGCCAGGCAACAATGATGTTATCATGAAGAGAAACTCATTTCCAAGTATAAGGACTAATGCTGTGATTACTCAAGGAGGTTATTGTCTCAAGTTATGCATATTTCAATTAACCTTTTACCCCACCACATAATTACTCTCGAGGACAGTGTATATTATGTTGAACTTATGTGCCTCGGCATAGTTGTTCTTAACTCATTGAGACCACTCGAAGATGCTGATTTGATTTGGCCATGAATCTGAACAACTGAACTTTGACCTTAAAGTGGAGGTGGTTGCAAGTTCAAGATGACCCCTGTGTAAGCTCCTCAAAAAGCAATTAATTTCTGTTGACATTGTGTTCTGGTGCAACATTTTGATGCGCCTGATAGGGCACCAATCAACCAGAATTGTGGCACAGTGGCAGCTGGATGTCTCAGTGCGTCCAATTTTTGCTCAGCTCCCATCCTTTGAACCTATGCAACCTCTTCCTCTTTTCTAAGTTTAAATTCAAGCATTTGGACACACTGACTTAGAATCAGCAGCATTTACTTGATGTGTCTGTTTGCTGGCAAATTCAACCCCTTAAACTTTATAAACTGAAATATGTCAGCACTGATATTTTGTCCCCGTTGGCCCAGAGTAGTGAGGAAATTGGTCACAGCTCTGAATGGTATTCATTGGCATCATTTCTTTATCACTCCGACTCACCTTGGAAGTGGAAGGCTTCTTGGAAACATAAAAAAAAGTAGAATTACTGATTCATCAGAAAGGTCAGGGCGAAAACTACAACATGAGGTTGTTTAACGCCTGTGATGCACATTTCCTTCAAGCTTGTTTTTTTTGTTTCTCTGACAGAGTAATGCCACTCTCCTTTACTCAGGCACAGGGGTGTAATTGAGGTGGAGACGTCGCATAAACCAAAGACTGGAGGTGCATAATAAGCAACTTTCTGCTCCCTTAAACAGGTGTGTTCCTGTCACCCAAAGGACGCACTGAGGGGTGGGCAAGAAAAGCCGATGTGGGCTCCGTTCCACCTTCAGCTGCGCTCCATTTATCAGAGCTGCTGAAAAGCAATGACCAGCAGTGACTAAACAGTGACGGCAAAGCCAACTAGACCTGCCGCTGCTCAGCGTGGCTGCATGCAGCAGTGACTGATGTCCTCTACTCTGGGTGGCATTCAGAACATCACTCATTAAGCAGCAATGCCTATTTTGTCTCATATAGCTGCAAAGCGGGATGAATGATGACTTTCATTTCCCCCCATCATGAGCAAAGAAACTAATTGCATCGTGTTTACTGTGAGTATTTGGTTGGAGACCATAGAAATGACAACATTCATCATTTGAGTTTGATGCAAATGAAAGACAGATATTCATGTAACCTTTGAAGAAGGAAGCGGTTATTCTTCACCACATCATCAGATCTAAACAAAGTTACCTAAAATGAAAGGGGAGGATGCATTACAAAGATACTGCGGCCCTTGTGTGCAAGCAAGTCTTATTCCAGTTGAACATTTTCTGTTAAAATTGACAGATAACAAATTTTAGACAACAACCCATGGCACAGCCTAAATTAACAGCATTGGTAATTAAGCGCCGGCACGGCGAGGGCGACTGGTTAGCACATCTGCCTCACAGTTCTGGGGACCGGAGTTCAAATCCCGGCCTCGCCTGTGTGGACTTTGCAGGTTTTCTCCGAGCACTCCGGTTTCCTCCCATATCCCAAAAAGGCACACCCTCTTACGTCAGACACCATCACCATGGGAGCAGGAGAGGTGCTGAGAGTTCTTACTTTTGGATACAAAACTTACAATTGCGATGTAAAACAGCAAAGTCCGGAATGCAAATTCAAAGACAAAAAAAGGTCTTACATTTTCCAAAACAGAATTATTTTCCCATATGGAGATCACAAGTACTCCATAAACACAATCTGAATATGTTGCCAATAAAACTGAGCTGTATCCTCCATACATAACAGCGGCAGTAGTCTTTAACAGTTTTAAACTGGAGAGAGTCGGGGTTTGTGCATGTAAGCAGTTGTATTGTGTTTGATGTGTATACAGGTAGATGCTAATAGACTTAAAGGGGAACTAAACCCCCAACGTTTAAGAATCAAAGGCAATAATTAATCTACATAAGGGTGAAGCCATGTTGGGCAAAATAATTTTCAGCTGCAGACCAGAGGTGATGTTGAAGTGGAAGTCGCGCCTTGACTGCAGGCAATTCAATTGTGTCGGCTAAATGTTGAGAGTGACTGGATTTAATCATTCGGTCCTGTATACACCATGACAGTGATGGTAAATATGCAGCGGCAATCAGAGGAAGTCTCCCGAAGAGTAAAAGTGCTGAACATCAACTTCTTGATGTGAAAGTAAGCCTCCAAAAAAATAAAATTCAATAAAAATGATGATTGGCTCACAACTCAAAGTACATGTGGATGGTGAAAAGACCTAAATATGGTGGTCCCCATTAGTGAGTATATGCAATGTTTTAAACATATATTTTACATTTTATATTTTTTAGAATAAATACTTGGTAGATTTAAGTAAACAGCAGCTGATTAAGAGGATATGCACATTTAAATATAAAGTTTGAAACCTTGGATTTAGTTCCCCTGTAAAATATAGGTCTATCTGTTAGACTGAACCAACGAGAAAAGTTATTTCGTTTTTGTCACCTATCTAGTGTTTTCTTCTTTCCCATCCCTCTTTTTTAATAGCATTAAAATGTGTCCCAACTGTCCAGACCTGTATTGTCATTCCATGCAGTAAGCATAAAATTTCACAATGATAATCGTTTGAGAAAGTGCAACTACCCATACATCACACGAACAAACACACCCACATCGTTCTACCGCTGAACTGTGGCTCCTGCCGCTTATTTTCATCGACATGTCTTCATTTCCCGCAGAGACAAGATTCAAAATAACAGTTGGCCAAACTCGGGATGCAGGCCAAGCCCGACTAACAGCGGTTAACAGATTCGCTCAGTAATTACAGAGGAAATGTAAGGCTGAGGTCGATATAAAAGTGAAAGGGCACATCAAGGAAATACTAATTAGTGTGTCAGCTACTCTCTCGTGAGGCTATTGTTGTTGTGAATGCCACTGCTTCCTGCAGTATTTTATCAGTATGAGTTTAGTTCCATGTGTGCGCCTTAGCACTGGGTGCTCTTGGCAAGTTGTTAACATTGTCGACTTTGGCCATAGCTTTCCTGTTGACATTCATCAGATCGTTAAATGTAAGCTAGATTCTTGGGACGGTCCTTCCTGCAAAATTAAATAAAGTACCGGATTCAAATCCTGGCCCCGCCTGTGTGGATATGAACAAGTGTTCTCCCCGTGCCTGCGTGGGTTTTCTCCGGGTGCTCCGGTTTCTTCTCACATCCCAAAACATGCATACTCGGTTGATTGAAGACTCCAAATTTCCCGTAGGTATGAATGTGACTCCAAGTGGTTGTTTGTGTATATGTGCCCTGCGATTGGTTGGCAACCAGTTCAGAGTGTACCCCGCCTCTCGCCCGAAGATAGCTGGGATTGGACCCAGCACGCCCGCGAACCTAGTGAGGATAAGCCGTCCAGAAAATGGAAGGATGGACTCTTTGTACTAGTGTCAGATGAACATGCAGAGAGCCTTCCTAATCTCCCGCTGCTTTCTACTCCTATTCAAATCCTAATTATGACTCTTAATTTTTGCTTTAGCTAACATGCCTCCAGCTAAGTTCCCCTTTCTTTCTTTCTTTCTTTCTTTCTTTCTCTTTCTTTCTTTCTTTCTCTTTCTTTCTTTCTTTCCCACATTTGGTCTTCAGCATGCCCTCACCAAATTAGCCCCTGACGAAATGCTCACCTGTCCCTGCAACTGTCTGTTCTCACTAAATGTATGCCACCTTGCCACACAGGGAGGTTTTCTGCGGTTATCACAGGTTTGTTTGGAGTCAAAACACAGCAAGCGATGATTCCCTCTCCCAAAGTCCAAACAGAAGTAAAACAGTATGCGTGCCTGTGCAGCTAACTGGATAACCCATTTTAAGCACACTGATGTTCTTACTTTCTCTCTTAAATTCCTGTTACAAAGCTTCATTCCTTCCACTCTGTTAGACAGCGGCTTGTTACTGCATGTCATTAAAGTGATCTCACATTCACACTGAGTGAAATATTAAAACACAGGCTGTCATGATTGCGCTTCATAGGGTATAAACAGGGAAAGCTCATCATGCTGGTCACTGGAACCAGACACAACATACAACCCCAATTCCAATGAAGTTGGGACGTTGTCCATCCATCCATCCATTTTCTGAGCCTCTACTCCTCACTAGGGTTGGGGGCATGTGGGAGCCTATCCCAGCTGTCATCGGGCAGGAAGCGGGGTACACCCTGAACTGGTTGCCATCCAATCGCAGGGCACATAGAAACAAACAACCTTTCGCACTCACAGTCATGCCTATGGGCAATTTAGAGTCTCCAATTAATGCATGTTTTTGGGATGTGGGAGGAAACCGGAGTGCCCGGAGAAAACCCACGCAGGCACGGGGAGAACATGCAAACTCCACACAGGCGGGGCCGGGGATTGAACCCGGGTCCTCAGTAACTGTGAGGCTGACGCTCTAACCAGTCGTCCACCGTGCCGCGTTGGGACGTTGTGTTAAACATAAATAAAAACAGACTACAATGATTTGCAAATCATGTTCAACCTATATTTAATTGAATACACTATCATAGATATTTAATGTACAAACTGATAAACGTTATTGTTTTTAGCAAATAATTATTAACTTGGAATTTTATGGCTGCAACACGTTCCAAAATGCTGGGACAGGTGGCAAAGAAGACTGAGAAAGTTGAGGAATGCTCATCAAACACCTGTTTAGAACATCCCACAGAGGAACAGGCTAATTGGGAACAGGTGGGTGCCATGATTGGGTATATAAGGGGCTTCCCTCAATTGCTCAGTCATTCACAAGCAAAGATGGGGCAAGGTTCACCTCTTTGTGAACAAGTACGTGAGAAAATAGTCGAACAGTTTAAGGACAATGTTCCCCAACGTACAATTACAAGGAATTTATAGATTTCATCATCTATGGTCCATAATATCAGAAGGTTCAGCGAATCTGGAAAAATCACTGCATGTCAGCGGCAAGGCCGAAAACCAACATTGAATGCCCGTGACCTTCAATCTCCTCAGGCGGCACTGCATCAAAAACTGACATCAATGTGTAAAGGATATCACCACATGGGCTCAGCAACACTTCAGAAAACCAATGTCAGTAAATACAGTTCGGCGCTACATCCGTAAGTGCAACTTGAAACTCTACAGTGCAAAGCAAAAGTCTTTTACCAACAACACCCAGAAACGCCGCCAGCTTCTCTGGGCCTGAGCTCATCTAAGATGGACTGATGCAAAGTGGAAAAGTGTTCTGTGGTCCGAGGAGTCCACATTTCAAATTGTTTTTGGAAATTGTGGACGTCGTGTCCTCTTGGCCAAAGAGGAAAAGAGCCATCCGGACTGTTATGGACGCAAAGTTCAAAAGCCAGCATCTGTGATGGTATGGGGCTGTGTTCGTGCCAATGGCATGGGTAACTTACACATCTGTGAAGGCACCATTCATGCTGAAAGGTACAAACAGGTTTTGGAGAAACATATGCTGCCATCCAAGCGACGTCTTTTCCATGGACGCCAGTGCTTATTTGAGCAAGACAATGCCAAATCACATTCTGCATGTGTTACAACAGCGTGGCTTCGTAGTAAAAGAGTGCGGGTACTAGACTGGCCTGCCTGCAGTCCAGACCTGTCTCCCATTGAAAATGTGTGGCGCATTATGAAGCGTAAAATATGACAATGGAGACCCCGGACTGTTGAACAGCTGAAGCTGTACATCAAGCAAGAATGGGAAAGAATTCCACCGACAAAGCTTCAATAATTAGTGTCCTCAGTTCCCAAACGTTTATTGAATGTTGTTAAAAGAAAAGGTGATGTAACACAGTGGTAAACTGTGCCAGCTTTTTTGGAACATGTTGAAGCCATAAAATTCTAAGTTAATGATTATTTGCTAAAAACAATAGTTTATCAGTTTGAACATTAAATATCTTGTCTTTGTAGTATATTCAATTAAATATAGGTCAAACATGATTTGCAAATCATTGTATTCTGTTTTTATTTATGTTAAACACAACGTTCCAATCTTCATTGGAATCGGGTTGTATAATCTTACATCTTATTTCATCTGGAACTATTGTGCTGATTTTGGGGTGAGGTGACGAGCTGGGAACTCAGCATCAGTCCTCTGTTCCACAGTGTCACTGAAGCCTCTTGCAAGCAAACACAGGAGTCTGGACCTGCAGAGTCACCTGCAATAAACCTCAAGATAAATAAACCATGGCCAATGCAGACCAGTTGAGTTATTTTCAGCCCCACTCGGTCCAAAATGCCTTTAAAAAACATCCCCTCCCCTCACCGGTTTGGCCAAATAGAGCACGCTTGAGCAGCATTACTGATCCGTCTAGAAAAGAGCTGGAGTCATGGAGATGCTGCGTGGCTGTCTGCCTTTTAACAACGTGGAATGATGTCCCAAAACTTTAAGTTGAGTACATTTATTTGAGCTCATTGGTGTGGATTTTATACTCACATTAGTTCAACAGTAGCCATGGCTGATACCTCCTTTTCCTGTCCACTGGCAGTTCTACAAATATACAACTATCTTTGTAGCTACGAAGATGCGAGATCCCCAAAATCCCCAAATATAGAGTTCTTCAACATACAACATGGTTGGGCAATTTTAGGGTTGTTGCATTGGCATCGCTGAAATGTTGGTCTTTAAAATAATACAGTTGTTACTGTGACTAGGGACAGCCATGATAACAATTCTGTTGATTAATTGACTGATGAGAATTCTGATAATTGTGTGGAATTAATCGTTCATAAAATCTCTTCTTGAGCAAAGTGAGGCAAAATGAAATGCACTGCTGGGCTGGAACCAGCACAGGCGCTGTTGATTCTGTTTCAACTATCTTCTGAACTAAGGAACAACATAATAGGCCTATCTCCTCCAAGCAGCATTCTTTGGCTCAATAAGACACTGACACACATTGAAAGTGAAGCGCCCAACATTCAGAGATTTTTGCTTCTCTTGTTGCAACCGTGCACACTGATGGAAAATGATTGGAAAGAAGTTAGCCGGGGTAGCAAAGTTAGCACTCGGGCTAATGAAGCCACTGAAAGAAGCCTATTTGTGTTACATTTGCGGTAACTCTGTCTTTCGGATTGTCTCTATCTGTAGTGAAACTTAGTGCCAGTGCTCACTAACCTGGCTCATATTGTTTTTTTCCACATCATTAGCCACAAGTGTGATCAATTTTGAGTTGCTTTGTTTATGTTGAGACACCTGTGCTTTATTTGAGTTTCACTTTTGCTACCTATGCTTATCATTGCACCACAAGTGCATCAGAGTGCAAAATGTGTTTTAGTGGGTGAAAATATCTTTGAAAGTTGTGTCTAACTAGGTGAAAAGTGCTTAATGTTCTACCAAATAGGTGACCAATTAAATTAGTGGGTTCAAGACACTGAGCATTTGGTTCAGACAATTGGGTTTTGTGTTTTAGCAATGGAGAAATCCTGTAATGTAAATAGGTCAAGTTTCTTTTTTTTTGGTTTAGGTTTAGTCTTTCCAATGTGGAATCATTTATTTTTAGGGCATATACAAACTTGTCAATTCATGTTGGTAAACTAGTGCTTTAAACCCTTGCGATCTCATTCATCCTATGTCAGATCATTTAAAAATTAACAGTTTACCTTTAAATATCAGACATGCAAACACCAAAGAGCATGAAAAAGGTGAAAAAAAACAACACATTGTAAGGGTGTGGGGGGACCCCTCGGGCCCCCGCAGAGAATTTTGTTATTTTAACATAAATTAAGCAGGCGGCACGGTGACCGACTGGTTAGAGCGTCTGCCTCACAGTTCTGAGGACTGGGGTTCAATCCCCGGCCCCGCCTGTCTGGAGTTTGCATGTTCTCCCCGTGCCTGCGTGGGTTTTCTCCGGGCACTCCGGTTTCCTCCCAAATCCCAAAAACATGCACGTTAGTTGAATACTCTAAATTGCCCGTAGGTGTGACTGTGAGTGCGAATGGTTGTTTGTTTGTATGTGCCCTGCGATTGGCTGGCAACCAGTTCAGGGTGTGCCCCGCCTCCTGCCCGATGATAGCTGGGATGGGCTCCAGCGCGCCCGCGACCCTAGTGAGGAGAAGCGGCGTCACGTTGTGTGAGGTCATGTGACTTTCTTGTCTTGTTTGATTGGTGAACTAGACTTAAATGTCACTCGCGCTTAAATTGGATTGACGCAAGTACACATGTGGCAAATGCAGAAAGGAGATGGCGTGGCAGTGCCAAGTATGTTCAGACAATGTAGAGGGTTGAAAAACTCACTTTATCCACACGTTGCACAGATTGGTGTGTTGGTATATTTCATTGCAGTAATTTATAAGACGTCTTGTTTGAATCTTGTGCATCAGCAATAAATCTAAACAATCAAAAACAAACTGAATTACTAATTTTAGCCCATTGAACACAATGCTGTGAGAAACTATTGTAGACTAGTTCTAAACCGCTACCTCTCACTCATTATATTACAACACACTGATTTTGATAGAAATTACTGGCTGCACGCTTACACAACACTACATTTTTTTTGTTTGATATATCTCATCACGGCGGCACGGTGGCCGACTGGTTAGAGCGTCAGCCTCACAGTTCTGAGGACCCGGGTTCAATCTCCGGCCCCGCCTCTGTGGAGTTGGCATGTTCTCCCCGTGCCTGTGTGGGTTTTCTCCGGGCACTCCAGTTTCCTCCCACGTCCCAAAAACATGTATTAATTGAAGACTCTAAATTGCCCATAGGCATGACTGTGAGTGCGAAAGGTTGTTTGTTTCTATGTGCCCTGCGATTGGCTGGCAACCAGTTCAGGGTGTGCCCCGCCTCCTGCCCGATGATAGCTGGGATAGGCTCCAGCACGCACACGACCCTAGTGAGGAGAAGTGACTCAGAAAATGGATGGATGGATGGACATCTCATTACAGCTACACGCCCAGATCTCCTTGTAAACACATAGTTGCATTACACTTGGTCGCACGGACACAACAAACGCACAAAATATCAACACGAGGTACGTTCGCAAATTCAGTCCGACGCTCTCACCCTTACCCTGAGATTGTGGTACCCAGAGACAGAGCAAGGTCCGTTTTCTATAACTTTACTAATGAACGTGTTGGCTATTGGCAGGGATACGTCAGTAACTATAAACTATATGTTCATAAAAAGGTCCGGGTGTGTATCTGTAATTGGATGTATCGAACAAAGGTGTATGCAGTGTTGTGTAAGCATACAGCCGGTAGTTTCTATCAACTTAGTCTGGTAAAGGCAAGGCAAAATCAGTTCTCTTTCAGTAACTGTGTCGAGAGTAGAGAGTAATTGCCTCATTTACAGAACAATAGTGACAAGTGGGTGAAGACTGGTGAAAAAAACTGAACCAGCCAGCCCTTTGGACATGCAAATTAGAAAAGCCAAATTGCTGGGCTGTTCACACCTGAGATGGGATATTAGTTCACACTAATCCAGCCACTCGGCTCCTCTTGAGGCCTTATAGGTAGAAAAGCCAAATGTCAGAGTTTTTGGCATTCTAGTGTTAAATTTACACCATGAATGGTTGCTAATCATCCCTTAAAGACTACTGGTCTTTGTTTGATCAACAAGCACAAAGAAATAAGGGAACAAATGATGTGAGTCTTTACTGATTTTCCTGTTTTAAAATACGCTTGGTGAAGTCAAACCCCTGCTGCATTTAATAGTCCCACTGCTGACAGATGTCTTTTGTGCATTAGATTAGTCTCCTTTATGAGCCCTGAGTATTCACCTGCTGATTTAGGAAATGTGGTTGCTTCAGCTGGTGATAACTCTTTGATGGTGGTCAGCATTAAATGGTTGAGCATGCGGCCAAATATGACTTTAATCCGCCACGTGTTTCATTTGTTTATTATTGCAGGGCGTGCTGGGAAATGAATATTTATGAGGCTGTTTGAACAATGTGCTGCCTAATAGATATTTGGTACATTCGTACGTTCAGTTCCCAATCTGTAGCGGTGTGAATGTGCATGAATGGTTCTCTGTCTCTATGTGCCCTGAGACTGACTGTCGACCAGTCCAATGTGTAATCCCAGCAGACCAGCTCCCCGAGACCCTGAGGAGGCCAAAGGGTATAGAAAATGGATGGTTGGATGGATTTATTAAGAATTCTTTTTCTGCATGCAAAGCCTTTAGCTCCTAATTGAAAAAGGGGACATCACGGGAGCAATGAGAACAAAGGGAAGGGCATGAGAGTGAGTGAGTGAGGGAGGGGAGGAGAGGGAGTAAAGAGCATGACATGAAAACATAATGAGGATTGTCATGCCCATCGGGGCTGACGTGAGGGATTCACTGCACAGGGCTTTAGATGAAGTAGGAATGCAGAACACAGCTGAAGATGGGAGGGCAAGAGGGGACAGAATGAGGATAAACACCCCGACTGAGAGGTGACATAACTTAACTGTGGTAGGATGTTCAGGAGGCAGGAAACGCAGCTGTGCTGACCCACAAGCTGCTAGGCAGTGTGGCGGGTGGGGTGCATCACATCTGTCCCTTGGAACCATCAAATCTTAAGGAAATACAAGCACGTGTATTATGGAAGCCCCCTCTCCAAGGAGTGCCGTTCATTTCCAGCTCCAAGCGATGGCAGAAGTGGCAGGGAGTTGCGAGGGGAGCCTCAGGGTTGTTTTAAGATGATTTCGACTGGGGCCAAACATTTGAGCTTTAGCGCACTCAGACTTGTGCGTCAGGCTCAGTGTGTACAAAAACATCACAGTGCCCAAATAAAACCCCAGTGGTTTTATTTGATCCCTCAAGAATATCTTTTTCATTACAGATGTCTATTTTCCAGGGAAGAGCATTTTACATTACTGTCTCTCAAGGGTTCCATTGGACTCACTCAATTATAATTTGAAGCAATTTTTTTTTAAACAGGAGCTTCACAATCATGTTGCTCATACATTGGCGAGTAAAAAGAGAGTACTCGCTCTGTCATTGCCATGGGTCCACTTAAGTTGTTTGATAGTAAATAATGAGACATTTGGTCATTTCTTATGCATTGAAAATAACTGTACAAACAAAGCAAATGTAAATGTAAATATGTGGATGAAAATTGGAAAACAGTCTAAAGACAAGCAACTGCATTTGAAGAGCAACTTGTAATCTCACTGACATATCACTGAACACGGTATGTAAGGAAATCATCATATGTTTGTGGGGACTTGAAACTTACAGTGGTTTGAAATGAATCTAAGTTCAGAGAGTTGGTAAAATATGTGACTTGGTCGTCCCCAGTCAAAATCTTTGAACTTGTGTGAGACCCCATCGATCACAATAATGAGGTTGGCATCAATATATATCCAGAATACAAGCATGATACTATGTAAATTGCAACACTGAGCTATAATAGCTGTAAAACAAGAACAAATAGAGGCTGTCTTCATGCGTTGAGAAG
This sequence comes from Phycodurus eques, assembly GCF_024500275.1. NCBI lineage: Eukaryota > Metazoa > Chordata > Actinopteri > Syngnathiformes > Syngnathidae > Phycodurus > Phycodurus eques. Next base: position 34,832,958 of record NC_084525.1, read on the forward strand.
TTTGGAAACTTCTGAATCCTAACGACTGGTGGTGGTGATTCGTGTCTCCTACTGTAAGGTGATATCAAAATTGTCATAGTTCTTCATCAGCAGTGTTATGGCACCCAAACGTGTGCTCCTGCACATCCATCTGCATGTTGGTGTTGCATGTCTGCCATGCCAACAGGGATGCAAACTGTCTGATATTCAATGAACAAATAAGAGTAAATTTGATATCCAGTTTGCGAGACAACAGTGCCTGGACTAAAGATGCATTAAGAAACCTGAATTGAATCTTATTTAAAGCCACCTCCACATGTGGTTTGGATCCATCTTGCAAAAATGGAATTTCAGTGATATTGCTGTTCAGACTTCATCAAATCAGTCTGGATACAAATTGGCAAAGACGGGTTTTGGGGGTGGCAGTGTAAACAAAGGCCAAAGCTCAAAGACTGCCAACTTGTCTTGGGTTCTAACTTAAAATACAAGACTTGACTTAGACTTGAAATGTGACATTTTATTAGGCTGAAAAAAATCCAGAACATTAATTTATCCATCCATCCATTTTCTATGCCGCATATGCTGTTCAGGGTTTCAGAGAGCTGACTTTGGACGGAAGGCAGACTACACCTTGTCAGTCACAGGTCACATACAGTAATAGCAGTCGACAACCATTTACACTCACATTCGCACCATCACTGAGTGGGAACTGAACCCATGCTGCTGCACAGAAGTCAGCCGAGTGAACCACCGCACCATCAGTAAGTAACCTGTTAAGAATTAGTCTCGGTCAAAAATAAAAGTCTTGACTTGAGTCAAACTCATCTTACCCCACACATTTTGAAACATAACGTGGTGGAGTGCGAGCTGACTTGAATTAACATGCAAGCGGACCATCTGACTTGGGTTCTGCATTCTTGATGCAAATGTTTTAAAAAGCCTCCTTTGCCCCCCTTTGACCTATGCACAAAGAAAAGTCTGTTGCGATATCCATCTTTCTTCATTCGTCAAGCACTGCGCAACAAAACAACGAATAGCTAACCAATGCACTGCATCAAAGGCGTCGTCAAAGGAAGTGCATGTTCTAGAACTCTGCACAGATTTTGGCAAGAAAGGCTAGTTGAGAGGAGGGGAATAAAACCTTCAAAACGCTCCAGGGGAAGCACCTCTCCTCTGCCTGGGTTCTGGACAGATGTAATATCCTGCAGCGCGGTGCTCTCTTCAAAGACCATTGGAATGTCTCCATGACAGTAGACTGGCTGTCAGTGTGTGTGCGTGTTATTCACATGAATTATCCATTTCTCTCAAATGACAAGAAAAAGGTTAATGAGAGGCTTGACTAGTCAATCACATCACAAACGCAGAGGGAACTCAGCAGAGCAACGACCCGCCCGTTGGGTCTGCTGTTTGGGTCAATTTTTTTCAATCCAATTTCAATCCAGATGAAAAAAGAAAGAAAGAAAGAAAGAAATGGTTGGGTTGCATCAGTAAGGGGACACGCCGAAAGTCACAGCAACAACAACTGCAGCCCTCAAGTATTAGTGCCTCTGTGAAAACAAACATATTATACCACACTACACGACACTACATCTAAATAGTAACATAATATAATGATAACATCATGACTCATCATTTCTCTTATTTCTGTACTGTATTTTGCATCTCTTAGTTGTTGATGATAGAAATAGACTAATGCGTCTAGGGCTGCAACTTACAATTGTTTTAATTGATTAATCTGTCGATTATTCTTTTGATTAATCGACTGAAAATTATTTTTTTAAATTTCCATCCCTTTATAAAAAAAAAAAAAAACAGTACATTATTTCAAATTGGCAGTCCAGAAAATGCACAAACATAAATTTATTATTATTCAGTTTACTGGTTTGGTCCATAAGGTGTCAGAAAATCAGCAAAAACGTTGATCACTGTTTTGCAAAATAAAAGCTGATGTTTGCAAATGTCTTGTTTGGATTAAATATAGACTTTACACTAGGGGTCTCAAACTGGCGGCCCGCGAGACAATATTTTGTGGCCCCCACCTTAATATGAAAGTTTAATGTTAGTGCGGCCCACGAGTTTTATATGAATGGCACTTTTACAGTGTTGTGTGCGGACCTGATGAACCTACTAATCACTGTGGGGTATAGGGCTCTCGGGGGCATAACATCGACCGGGCTTGATGCAAGCAGAGAAACATTTTACAACGAGTGAAAGTTACAGCAGCGTTGCCATGGAGATTTTTCGTCTGTGCCTGGCTAGGCAAACGTGGACATTCGCCCAGTGCACTGTGTGCACAACATGTCCAAAAAAAAGTGTTTTAAGTTGCTGCCCAGCGTGACATTATACGACGTATATAGGTTATGTCACTCTCTGAATAAATCAAGGTGATGCGTTGGTGTGGTCTGCGGTCTGAGTCCGGTCGGATCTCTGTGGGGGTGGGCTGCATCTAATGTTACCACTACTACAAGAAAAAAAAAACCCCATCAAAATGGGAGTTTAAACATATATATGAACGTACCACTTTGAAGTCCTCCGCTCTGCACTCGGTGCCGTGGAAGTGACAAGAGAGCAGCATGTCATTGATGTCGTGGCCGGTGCGGTCGTAGAATTCCAACATGTTGAAAGGTCGCGGCTTGAAGTTGTGGAAGTCAGCTTTGACCTTCAGGCTCTCCAAAACGCTCTCCTCCACGAGATGCACGTCTCGGATCTCATACCTTCACAAAGGGATGTGTGGAATAAAATCAAACATGATTTGATCATTTCATAATCACTACCACCTAAACTAGACAATCATTTAGGGATGTAAATATAAATTTCTGTATTTCATTTTCTGGCATTTTGCCTGCTCAGAGGTCAGTCATGTAAAGTTCCCAGTATGGAGTAATAAAACATTTATTCAGGTACTGCAATTTCCTCCGGGGAGAACAGACTTTCTCACACACCCCGATGCAAATATTTTGCTCCCTTGCTCTCCATACAGGCGGCATGGTGGACGACTGGTTAGCACATCTGCCTCGCAGTTTTAAGGAACTGGGTTAAAATCCGGCCTCGCCTGTGTGGAGTTTGCATGGTAGGTAAATTGAAGGTCCCCTGCGATTGGCTGGCGACCAGTTCAGGGTGTACCCAGCCTCTCGCCCCGAGTCAGCTGGGATAGGCTCCAGCACACCCGTGACCCTAGTGATGATAAGCAGTACGGAAATTGGATGGATGGATGTCTCTCCATACTGTTGTCAAGAAGCTCGAGAAAAACTTACCGTACTCTAAATTAGCTCAGCTGATGTCTTCTGTGCCAAAGTCAAAACTTGATCCATTTTTAGTTCTTAAAATCATTTTGGTCATGAGGGCTAATATTAAAATGATTCACATCAGGGGCGTGCAGAGGGGGGGGGGGGGGGGGGGGGGGCTTTAAGTGCTCGAGGACACGTGCCCTTTTGCCCTTAATGCCCAAGGTGCCCCTTTCTCACCCCCCCCCCCCCCCTTTTCTTGGGCCTTTCATAAAAAAAAATGTAATGTGACCGTGTAGAAAAAAACTTTAAGTTTTTATTTAATAAGGAATTGCACTTCTCATCCATATCTAACGGGTGTTGTTGTATGCTACTTCAACAATTTAGTTTAATGAAATGGAAGACTCTAAATTGCCCGTAGGTGTGAATGTGAGTGCGAATGGTTGTTTGTTTACTTTGTGCCCTGCGATTGGCTGGCAACCAGTTCAGGGTGTAACCCGCCTCCTGCCCGTTGATAGCTGAGATAGGCTCCAGCACTCCCGCAAGCCTTGTGAGGATAAGCGGCTCAGAAAATGGATGGATGGATGGATGAAGGAATTAATAAAGTTATACACGTTTGAATAGAGAGAGATAATGCATGTGAGAGGGGAGGGGCTATGGCGAGTCTCTCCACGTGCCCACATGAGCTGCTCATCCACCAGTGAGATTTATACTTATCAGACAAAAGTTCCACAAGTTTCACCAGAATCAGTGGCGCCATAACAGCGCAAGAGAACAAGACGCCACTGAATAGGTCCCCTGGTACTCATCACTCATACACACAAACACAATTTTATAGCCATTAAAACAATTACAATTCATTTTAACATGGTATTGCATGCATTTCCGAGCTACGCTTGAAAGCACCGTCCGTATGCCATGGTTCACATGCGAACAATCAGACCGATCAAATGTTGAACAAAAATAGCCATGTAAGTTGATTAGGTTTTAATGCTGATGTAGACATCCATCCATTTTCTGAGCCGCTTCTCCTCACTAGGGTCGCGGGCGTGCTGGAGCCTATCCCAGCTATCATCGGGCACGAGGCGGGGTACACCCTGAACTGGCTGCCAGCCAATCGCAGGGCACACATAAACAAACAACCATTTGCACTCACATTCACACCTAGGGGCAATTTAGAGTTTTCAATCAACCTACCATGCATATTTTTGGGATGTGGGAGGAAACCAGAGTGCCCGGAGAAAACCCACGCAGGCACGGGGAGAACATGCAAACTCCAAGTGCTTAATTAATGTGCCTAACAAATACACAAAATCTATATAATAACAAAGTAACTGAGGGCAGAGAAGCAATGCTATGCCGTGGATGGAGAATTTGAGGTGGACCACCTTCTAAAATAAATTTCTCAATTGTGTTTCATTGAAAACAAAAACACTAGAGAATATATCCACTAACTTGTACAGGGCTCCAGGCATGACGTGAGAATTTTATTTTGACCACAATATAGTTGTGACATGTACACACAATGCTAATATATGACCACAAAATTGGTGTAATTTGTGCACAAAATAATAATTGGTGGGTTTGTTATCATTTTAATGAACAACTAAGCAAATGGTGCGCACCTTTGCTAGAAACTGCCATTCCTGGTGTCCTTATGGCAAGTGTCTTATTATTCTGTTTTCATGAACAGCCTGCTATGCTATGTATGCTACGGCGTTTCAAATTCTTATTCCATGTGCCCCCCTTTTAACTTTGAGCACCGGCCACTCGAAAGGCCTGCACGCCCCTGATGCACATACAGTGTTGAGGTGATAATACAAAAATCAGCAGTATATGCACGGTGCACTGTGATGACCGTGTCAGATCTACTGTGATATGGCAAATAGCTCCGACTTGAAATTTCTGAAATTTGGGGAGGCTGCGGACATTCTATGTTTCCTGAGGAGGACCTTCTCATACTACTCTCCTCATTACAACCTAGCATTTTGAAGCATATTATTACTTATTATTGCTGTCCAATGATGGACGCAGTGTGAAGTATGTCACAAAATTAGAGGCTTTGTTTCTGTTCTCCTATAAAGACATTATCTAGTCTTCTTGGTTTGCCCCCTTATTATATATTTTATAATTAATCACAATAAGTCACACATATAATCATGGTATTGATTCAGTAATTCAGTGAAATGCCTTTGATATTTGTCTTGTGCGAGTCACCGGGCGCTATTCTTCCACCTTAAATGCCAGCCAGTAACTGCGCGGGGGAGCCAAATATCCCAGTTCACCCTCAGTATTATGGTCAGCCCCGGGAAGTTTCCTTTCATCAAAAGGAGCTCATACATTTCTGGCCACTCTGCCATGTATCAAAGGGAAGTCGTCGCTGTAAACGCATCGACTGAAGCACTTCGCTGTGATTACCCCGTGTGCTATTGTAAAAATACGGCATTCTTAATGGACTCACCAAAGAGCAGATAGCCGAATCCACCCGCCTAACATAACAACAGATCATATGAATGTTGCCATTTTATTGTAAATATCAATATTCTGTGCAAAATACACCCTGGGCTTTTAATGCATTGCATTGACATGATTGGCATGTGCATGCTTTAGTAACAAACTGGCAGCAGATGGTCTTTAATTGCAACTGAACTTCTCATAAATATGCTGAACTGTGCTCCATGCTCTGGGTTTCATTCTGTTTCAGGACACAAAAATAACCCCATACAAAGAAGTGCTTTGAGAACATTCTCAAAGGTAATTGAATACAAAGGTTGGTTTCCTTAACAGCTACGAAGGTGCCTTATAGAAGTTGAATGCGCAGCCACCAGTGGCGTTGCATACTGTCGACATCTCTGCAGTGACAAGCTCATCAGAGGCTGACGTCATCTGAAGCTCTGAGCTACGTCTCTTCCTAATGTGTTTGACCTTCACTGCACGGGTAGAAACTGGTGGCAGCTTGTGTTTTTACAGTTATTATGTTAATGTCAAATAATGTAACGCTGTGCTTACACCAAATGGACATACAGCAGGTAATGGACAGAGCTTAAACATCATCCGCTATTCTGGGAAGACTCTCTTGGAGCTGCCGTTGTGTGCTGTCTTGTCCATTCATGCAGAAAACCATTGTGAGGTCAAAAGGTCACAGAGGGCGGACCAATGAAGGCCTGAAGGCTCGCAATCTCTGTTCAAGTTCATCCTGAAGGTGTTTGACAGGTTTGAGTCAAATTCTTCCTCATTAAATTCCTCTGAGGATGCCTTTCGGGAGCTTTCTTTAAAGGAGATGTGCTTTTTGGGTATTTTATTATTTATTTATTTTTTTTACAAAAGTGAGAACAGTGTTGTCTTAACATTTTTTTGGGCATGCTTTCATCAAAATATCCCACGGATCAAGAATTGGATTACACTTTACACATCATATTTCTTGTCTTGCTAAAATCAGGTCCTGTTTCATACAAGTGAGCAAACCCTGCGTGCCTTCAGGCTGGCGTGAGGCCATCTTCTTGTCCTCGTCTCTCAGCGGTGTGCACTGCGGCCGACTACTTGCTTCTACTCGAAGAAGAGCCCAGAGTGTGGGGGGGAAGAAAAAAAAAAAAAGCCAGGGCCACCAAAGACATTTTAACTCGTGGCGGCAGAAGTTCATAGACTATACTGACTATTACTGACTAGACCACTGACACATCGTCAAACACAGATACCCTCTTAAGTGCAAAACAGCTTGCTCAAAATCACATTTGCAGAAATAGGCAGATAACTAAAGATTTACTTGGTTTCATTTCACACTTCCAGGGGTGGGCAGGCACTCCAGAGACCCAACTATAAAAATACATGCCCAAAAATAAGTGATGAAATGAAATATGTAACCAATAACAGGGGTTTGCAATTTAAAAAAATTACTTTGTCATATTCAGTGATGCGTAACGTATTACTAAAAAATGTGGCCCAGTGCGTTTTAATTTTTATATTACAGTAACTATGACTTATACACCTATACTTACTTTTTTGTTCACTAGAACCATAACTTAATATGCTTTTGAATAATAATAATAATAATAATAATAATAATAACATGCTATTTGCAACCAGGTAATAAACAATTATCATTAACATACTACAGAGGTTGGGAACATGAGACAAGTCAATAACCAAGACACTTGATTCAGTCACGGTGCATGTCATAAGTGTAGCCCAATTTGCAGCCTTTGTTTTAGTAATGACTAATAAAACAGATCAAACACACTTTATTCTTAACTATTCATAACTGAAATGCACACAACGACTAACTGCAATATCGAAATAAGACGAAATATTTATCAACGGAGCCGTCTGGGGCAATGACGTCACGTGACGTGTCGCACGTTTTCCGCACATCGTCAACTCACGTGTACCCCAGCAGCCACCGGCGCGAACACAATGGACGCGGACGAGGGATCGGCATACTCAAGCTGGAAATACAGTCACGACTTCGAGTTCCTCTCAAGAGGACAATACTAAGGTTCGTTGTACCCTATGCGCGCGCACACGCACACGTACACACACACAGTTGCCTTCATGGACCCCCACACAATCGCAGAGTTGCTATACAGTCTGTGTCGCTCTCTGTCTGTCTATCAGTTAAGAGTCGTTAAAGAAGTGTACTGACAATGGTGTGCTTGTTTATATTTAGGTGGCTATTTGGCATGTCAAGTCTGCTCGAAGTTGCTCATTGAATGTGGCGTCATCTACACGTATTTAAGTTATTTCTTTTCATGTTGATGACATCATTCTGTAACTTGTGCGGCGTACATGACCAACTAATGGGTACAGTCAAGCTAATGCTTTTTTTGTACTGTGAATAAGTGATATTCCTGCCACTTGATAGCTGCTGAAAGTAACTAAAAAGTTACCTTTTAATAACTTAGTTACTTTTTAAATCAAGTAATCAGTAAAGTAATTAAGTTACTTGTTCAAGATAACTTTAGCAACACTGGTCGTATGTTTTAAAACAGTCATCATGACTTGACTTGATTATGAGTTTTCAACTCTCGTCTTCCAGTTTGCCGTCTTCCGCCGCGACTCGGACCTCGTTCCAACTGTTCCACCCCTCCTGCTTCCTTTCCTTTACCGCTGTTCTTCTGTACGTTGTTTTTGGGCGTCCTGTTGCTCTTCGTCCTTCTGGTTGCCATTCCATTGCATCTGCACAATCGTTACTCCTTTCCCTTCGAAGGACATGCCCAATCCAGTTCCATCTTCTTCTGCGGATCGCGTCGCTTATCTTGTTGATCATTTCGATCCTCTCGTTCCTCACTCTTTCGGGGCACCGAATCTTCAGGATTGTTCTGAGGCAGATGAATTGAAAGCTGTTCATTCGGTTCTCTTCCGTTTTTGTTACTTTCCAGGCTGCGCACCCATAGAAGAGTACGGGGCGCACTAGTGTCTTGAACAGCTTGAGTTTCGTGTTCCTCCCGATGCTTGACGTCTGCCATATTTCCATGAGATTGAAGAACTCTCCTCTGGCCTTGTTCAATCTGCTATTGATGTCTTCTGTGTTGCCTCCATCTTTTCTTACAGTGGCTCCCAGGTAGACGAACTCCTCAACGTCTTCAACCTCGGTGTTGCCGATCTTCACGGTGTCTCGTCGCCTTGCGTTCGCTCTCATTACTTTGCACTTTGCTGCGTTGAGCTTCAGACTTATTCATCGCTGCCTTCTCTACAAGTCTGTTGGTCTTCTGTTGGATGTCGGTATACTTCGGCGATATGTGCTATGTCGTCAGCAAAGTCCAGGTCTTCGAGTCTAGTCGTGCCATCCCACCTGATGCCGTTCCTATGTCCCTCTGTTGTTCGCCTCATTACCCAATCAATTGCCGTCAGGAATAGGAAGCACGACATTACACAGCCCTGTCTGACTCCTGTTGTTATCGTGAACCATCTGGTCTGCTCCCCATCGTCCATCACTGTGCATTCAAAATCGTCGTACATGATTTTTACCATCTTTATCAGTTTTTCTTCATTATCTTCCACAGCGCTTGACGGTGGACGGAATCAAAAGCTTTTTCAAAGTCTATGAAGTGTGCGTAGAGTGTAGCTCTCCACTCGTTCGCTGGCTCCACGATGTTGCGAAGGATAAATATCTGCTCTACTGTGCTCCTGTTATCCCAGAATCCTGCCTGTTCTTTCCTCAGGGCACTGTTGACTCCATTCTGTATCCTGTAAATAATTACTAGTCCCATAATCACTGGTAGTAGCGTTACACCTCTCCAATTTGTACACTCCTTCAGGTCTCCTTTCTTTGGTAACTTGATGATGATACCTTTTTTCCAGGTGTTCGGCACGCTCTCCTCCTGCCACACCCTCCTGTATTGCCTGGTTAGCTCCTTCATGACCATGTCGCTATCTGCCTTGAATAGCTCTGCTGATATCTTATCAATGCCTGGAGCTTTTCTTCTCTTTGTTTTCTTCCGGGCACTCATGACCTCCATCTCCCTTATTTCACTGGTGTCCATCTCTCGAATCTCAGCTACCGGTATTTCATCATCTAGTATAGGTTTGTCAGGTGCGTCTCTTACCAGCACTTCCTCAAAGTGCTCAGCCCACCTTTCTAGTCTTGCTTCTTTGTCTTTCACTAGCTCCCTGTCCTTGTTCTTGACAGCTGCTGTCTGTGTTCATTTCTTATTTGTGATTTTTCTTGCCGCCTGATATAGTTCTCTTGTTCTCCCTTTCTCAGCATACCTCTCGGCCTGTCCGGCGACCTCTTCCATCCACTTTCTTTTGTCTTCTCTCAGTTTCCGCTTAACCTCTCTGTCTTTTAACATGTACTCAGTTGTCCTTTGTCTCTCTCTGAACTGTTGCTGTTTATTTTTCTCCTCTGGTCTATTGTCCGCCAGGTGTCATTGCTTAGCCATTGTTTGCTCTTCTTTTTCACCCGCCCTATAACTTTGTCTGCTGTCTCTGTGTACACCTTCTGTATCTGTTTACAGTCCTCCGTTATGTTTTCTGCTACCTCTAGAACTTCAAATCTGTTGAGTAGTTTAATGCTGAATCTCATGCGGAAACGTCGCTTTCCAACTCCTGCGTGTCGAATTTCGCTTTGACCTTGCTCCTGTCTGGGTTCTTGTGTACCTTTAGTCGTAGTCTCATCACTACCAGGTAGTGGTTGCCGGCTACGTCTGCTCCGCGGTATGTTCTTGTGTCTTCGACCAACCGTCTCCACTCTTTCCGTATCATCAAGTGGTCAATCTGATTCTTGGTCCTTCCGTCAGGAGACACCCATGTCACTTTATACACTTCTTTGTGTGGGAAACAAGTTCCTGTGATGACAAGCCTGTTCACTTCGCAATGGTCACATAGTCTTTCTTCGCTATCGTTTCTGGTTCCCATTCTGTCTTCCCATGACCTCTAGCTTGTTCTGTTGTCGTTTCCGACTTTTGCATTCAAGTCCCCCATGACAATTAATATGTCGTGTTTGTTGCATTCACTGACTGTTGTTTGATGGTATAATTCATCTTTGTCTTCGTGTGGTGCCTCGTTTGTTGGTGCATACACTTGTATGATAGTGATTTTCTTGAAACGTGAAAAGAATCTTGCGGTGATCACTTGGTTGCTTACAGGTGTCCACCCCATCAGGCTCTGTTGCGCTTTTCTGTTCATCATTATTGCTACGCCCATTGGTGTTTCTCCTCCTCACCGGCGTAGATCTTGTTGCCATTTGCCATCTTAATCTGTCTCGCTCCTGTCCATCTTGTTTCACTGATTCCCAATACGTCTATTCTGTCACAGTCCATCTCTCTCGATATTTGTGCTGATTTTCCTGTCTTAAACATGGTACGCACGTTCCAGCAACCTACGCGCGTGATGATTTTTGGTTTTGCCAATGACCTTGTCGGCCATTGGGCTTCCCTTAGGCTTTCACCCAGTCGCGTCATGCTGTGTACGGTTGCGTTTCCGTCCACTGTCACGGTTTCACCAGTACTGCTCTGGTTCTGATTAGTTTCGGTTACTGTAACCCGTAGTTTTTTCCGAGAGCATGCGACCTCCCTTGCGGAGGGAGGCCGAGAACTAGTCTCCCGTGTCACGTTCGCCATGACCGAAGTCATGCCCACCCTGGCCCAGTTGTCATAGCAACCCCCCCCACCAGTAACTTGATAAACTGAATTCTTCCAAGCCGTCCCGCTGTGCAAGATGGCCACAAGGATGCCTAATTTATCTCACCCGGACCTTAAACTAATTAACAGATCACCAACAAATCTGGGTTCCAGTCATCAAAGACCCTTTTGATGTGCAGAACTGAAAGAGCGACCAGAAGGTTGGGAGATCCTCTCTCCGCTGGGAACATTGCTGGGACGCGGACGACACCCGCTGGCGGTTGAGAGTTGCTGCAAACCTGTGGACTCGTATTCGAAGTTTCTTTAACCAAAGATAAATATCTGTTTTGATATTTTACGAACTCTGCAGAAATATTCCAAATGTATGTCTTGGTGTCTGTGTCATTGTGTCAGCTTAACAGCTCCAGACTTTGAGAACTGTTTGTCTTGATTTGAAACCCAACAGTACGAAATGTTGTATTGAACAATAAGCAGTTGATTTGCCAAGACTAAAGTTTAGACCATCATTCTACATGTTAACAACTATGAAACAAAGTGAAAAGTTTGAAAATTCCTAACTTCCCTTTAAGGATAAACAAGGCAATTTTGCCTCCAATGCAGAACAATAGAAGAGATCCAAAGATAATAGTATAAACAGTAGTGCTATCATCAATTTAACTGACTGTCTGTCTGTTGTACTAGAGCGGCTCCAACTACCGGAGACTAATTCCTTGTGTGTTTTGGACATACTTGGCAAATAAAGATGATTCTGATTCTGATATTTTTCCACAAATCTATACTATTGGTCAGTCCCCGCGTGGGTCTGTTATTTTCATAAATGTTGACCAATCTAAAGTGTTGAAGATGGCTTACCTTTTTGACGATGCAATGTTAATGGTTCGACAAACAAGTCATTATTTATTTATTTATTTTTTATTCCTGTTTGTGATGGTTTTGGAGATGGGAGGATTCCACCAGATGCCAGCGTTCTGATTTATACACCCAACACAAGCTTCCAACAGTCTTGCTACTACTGCATTCGCACAGTTCCTGTGTTCAGGCAGCCCTGTGCATGATCTCAGACTTTGAAAATGTTGCTGTAACATTATTCAACAAAAACGCTTCTATTATTTAACAGGTAAGCTGCATCTTTAACATCCCTGAAACAAGAGGACTTTTTCCTGAGATATGTTCTGCAAGTTTCAGAAACATGGCAATTTAAAATTCATCAAAATTTAACTCGTAGCTTTTCCCACCTCTTGAGATCAGAGGAAACAGACTTATCTACATTTGGTCATGTGAGGGTTAATATATATATTTAGTATCCACATCTCGACCGGTTCAGGGTGTACCCCGTCTCCCGTCTGAAGATAGCTGGGATAATGGTGGAGTTGGTTTCATTATTAATAAAAGCATCACCAATTACGTTACCAGCATAAAAAGTGTTTCCGATAGAATCGCCACATCTACCATCTCTATTAGAAAGCGTTACTCGTACAAATATATGCGCCGACCATCAGCCACACCGACGATGAGGTGGAAGCATTTTACGAGGATTTATCCTGTCTTTAAAGTCAATCGAAGCACAAATTTCGAATAGTCATGGGTGACTTTAACACCAGGATTGGCCTTAACACTGGTGAGAAATCAATTGGATCCTACGGAATGGGATTAGAGACGAAAGAGGAGAACGCTTAATATAATTTGCTGATCAAGAAGGCTTATACTTTATCAATTCGTTCTTTAACAAGAAATGGAACAGAAAGTGGACATGGATAAGCCCCAAAGGTAACAGTAGCATCATAGACTACTTCCTGTCCAACGGCAAAGGGGTATTTACGGATTGCACCACCCGAAACAAATTTGACATTGGAAGTGACCACAGATTGGTTCGGGTCAAATTGCAAATCAACTGCCAACTTGAACGAAAGAAACTTCTAAAGAGCAAGCTTACCAAATTAAACTTAATTCAAGAAAGAAGCGACAAGTTTCAAATACGTTTGGCTAATCACTTTAAAGCTCTTCTAATGCTGGAAGACACAGATCTGTCAACACACAACGACGAAATTGCAAACGGGATTTTTCAAACTCCACACAAAGAAGCGCCATCAACGAGAAAGACAACAACATGCGGAATATCTAAAGCTACCCTCGACTTAATGAAAACGCGACGAGAAATGAAGAAAAGGGGCAGCATTATTAACAAAATGGAATATGTTGAATTGTGCAAGACCATTCGGAAAAAGATACGAGAAGAATTGATAACTTACAACGTTCGGGTTGTTCAGAAAACGCTTGAAGCGGGACATGGAATGAAAAAATGTAACACGTGCATTAATTCGCCACAAGAAAATAATTTTTGGTTTGAAAATGGAAGATGGAACGATACGTCACAGCCGCCAAGAAATTAGTTAAAGAATTGTATACAAACCTATACAGTGACCATCACCGAATGATTACTGGAAAGCTAGAAGCAGACCCACTTCCATGTATCCTGAATGAAGAGGTTGAAAATGCTTGTGGTCTGGATGACATTGCTGTTGAAATGCTTAAAGCAGGAGGGAACGTACTGAATAAGATCTTTGTAAAACTATTTCAACGCCGCTTGGACTTGCAAGAAGTACCGGCGACATGGAAAGACGCAGAAATCATTTTGCTCCATAAATCAGGCGATAAAATGGACCTAAGAAATTAGCGCCCAATAAGCCTGCTCTCAACGATTTATAAAGATATTGGACAAACGAATTGGAATCAAACTCAGTGAATCACAGCCGATAGAACAAGCGGGTTTTTGTAGCGGTTTTAATACTACGCACCACATACAGACAGTTAAACAAATAATTGAACGACACAACGAGTATGAAATGCCTCTGTGTGTAGCCATCCTCGACTATGAAAAAGCGTTTGACTCAGTCACCACCACTTCGATGCTGCAGGCGCTAGTAAATCAAGGGATAGAGCCAACCTATATCAACATTCTACAATCAATATACAATGATTCGTCAGGTTCAATACGAATTGATGATGAAAGAGTCTAGGAAGTCTAGGAAAAGGGGTCAGGCAAGGCGACACACTGTCTCCAAAGCTATTTACAGCTTGCCTTGAAGAAATATTAAAAAAGCTCCATTGGGAAAAAGAAGGACTAAAGATTAACGGCGCTGATTTGAGCCATCTTCATTTTGCAGACGACATCATTTTATTGTCCTACGATGCTGAACAACTACAGCGTCGTAGTCAGGAATTAGAGTTAGAAAGCCGTCGCTCAGGTCTGAAAATGAACAAAAGCAAAACGAAGGTCATGTTCAATCGTTACTGTCCACAATTAAAAAAAATGGAGGACTATGTCCTAGAAGCCATCAACAACTACATCTATTTAGGCCAATTTGTAACAATGGATGGAAATACAAGCACTGAAGTTGAAAGTTAAAGCTTGCCTGGCAGGCTTATGGAAGGCTTAGTGTTATAATCAAGAACAATCTTCCCATTTGCTTGAAAAGTAAAGTTTTCGAGCAATGTATTTTACCAGTCCTCACTTACGGTAGTGAAACTTGGACGACAAATGCCAAAGTTATCCGAAGACTATGTGTAACCCAAAGGAACATGAAACGCCAAATGTTGAAAATAAGCATTCGCGACAAGAAAAGATGCAGTTGGATAAGACAGCAGACACGCGTTGCCGATGTCATTCAAAAAATAAAAAGGCTTAAATGGAAATGGGCCGGCCACGTTGCCCGAAGGTGGACAAAAGGTGGACCACAAAAGGTGGACCACAGAAACTATCAATTGGATACCACTGGACACAAAGCGACCACGGCGAAGACCTAATAGTAGACGGATAGATGAAATCATTAAACACACCGGAATACACTGGCACACATCCATCCATTTTCTGAACCGCTTATCCTCGCTATGGTCGCAGGCATGCTGGAGCCTATCCCAGCTGACTCTGGGTGAGAGGCGGGGTACACCCTGAACTGGTTGCCAGCCAATCGGAGGGAACATATAAACAAACAACCATTCGCACTCACATTCACACCTACGGGTAATTTAGTCTCTTTTTTTTTTTTAAACCTGTCCTGTTCAGCTGTATGGCCTTGCAGAATGGTGGATCTGTATGCCTTTGCGCTGAAACAGTTTATATATATATATATATATATATATATATATATATATATATATACATACACAGTCGGTACGGAAAGTTTTCAGAACCCCTTAAATTTTTCACTCTTTGTTATATTGCAGCCATTTGCTAAAATCTTATCTTCCAAACCTTCATCAATGACGTCCTCCGCGATATGTTAAACTGGTTTGTTTTTGTTTACTTGGATGATATCCTCATTTTCTCCCGCTCCCCCAAAGAACACTGCAGTCATGTACGCCAAGTCCTCCAGCGCCTCCTTGAAAACCGCCTGTATGTCAAACCCCGAAAAATATGAATTCCACCTCTCCTCCGTACACTTCCTAGGCTACATCATTGCCAAAGGACAATTGCTACAACGTTTCCTTGGATTCGCCAATTTCTACCGCTGCTTCATCTACAGCAAGGTCGCAATTCCTCTCACTGGCCTTACCGCCACCAGCTCTCCGTTTCAATGGACCCCTGCTGCATCCCAAGCCTTCGAGCAGCTTAAGACCCTTTTCATCAGTGCTCCCATCCTACGACACCCCGAACCCTCCCTCCAGTTCGCGGTGGAGGTTGACGCCTGGGACACGGGAGTTCTCTCGCGGCGGGACACCTCTTCCCAAAAACTTCATCCCTGTGCTTTCTTTTCCCATCGTCTACGCCCCGCCAAAAGGAACTACGACATTGGCAACCGAGAGCTGTTGGCCATCATCTGGGCATTAGAAGAATGGAGGAACTAGCATGAGGGGACTGAAT
The DNA here is from genome assembly GCF_024500275.1 of Phycodurus eques. Lineage (NCBI taxonomy): Eukaryota > Metazoa > Chordata > Actinopteri > Syngnathiformes > Syngnathidae > Phycodurus > Phycodurus eques. The sequence continues at coordinate 34,849,100 of NC_084525.1, forward strand.
TATTGTGTTTATCATCTGGACTGATCACAAAAACCTTTCCTACCTCCGTTCCGCCAAACACGTATGGTCGCAGGCATGCTGGAGCCTTCGGGCAACGTGGCCAGCTCATTTCCATTTAAGCCTTTTTATTTTTTGAATGACGTCGGCAATGTGTTAACCCCCAACACGCTGGGGCGTCTTTCTTGAGCCGATTTAATTTCAGCCTCTCCTTCCCTCCTGAATCCCGCAACAGCAAAACTGACGCCCTGTCTCGAATGTACTCATCCCCCCTCCAGCCCTGCAGAACCAGAAGCCATCCTCCCTCCCTCGTGCTTCGTTGGAGCAGGCACTTGGAAAGTCGAACAGGTGGTCAAAGAGGCTCAAAAGACTCATCTGGATCCCAAGACCGGACCTCCGAACCGACTGTTCGTACGCGAACCTGAAACTGCTAACCTCCTTGTCCAACATGTTTTCAAACTCCACGGAATCCCCTTCGATATTGTTTCAGACTGAGGTCCTCAGTTCTCCTCCCTTGTCTGGAAGGAGGTCCGTAAAGCGGTGGGCGCAGCAGCCAGCTTGTCGTCGGGATACCATCCACAGAGCAACGGCCAGACAGACCGGGCAAATCGGTCCCAAGAATTGGCCCTACGCTGCGTTGCCACACGCAACCCCACCTCATTGGGCTCATTCCTCCCGTAGATTGAGTACGCCCACAACTCCCTCACCAGCTCCGCCACCTCCTGCAAACTCACTCCGCGCTTTATTGGTCCCTTCTTGATCCCAAAAATCATCAATCCCACGTCTGTTCAACTGAAACTTCCGCAATCTCAAAAGATTTATACAACGTTCCATGTATCACTAATCAAGCCTGTCTCCACCTGCGCCCTTAGCCCTCCGGCCGTGCCAAACCGCCAGGGGGGCGTCCGTTGAGAGGGGGGGTACTCTCATGAGCTGTGCTCTGCAGTCCTTTTGTTGACGCTTGGGTGGCGCTTTGCACTCCTCTCGCCCTCTCTCTCTCTCTTCCCAGTAATCAGCACCACCTCGGCCGCGCACCTGTCATCAACCAGCCCTCATCATCACCTGCATAAAAGCATGCCAGATCCCGGAAACGCTCGCCAGAGTATTAACGTTCTCCCGTGGTACAACGGCTCTCGATCCTCCACGTAAGCTACGCCAGTCCTCGCTATCCTCCTGACCTGTGTTTTTCCTTGTCCTCAGTGCTCCTTCCGTGTTCTCCGCCGAGTGACTTCTCCCATCACGCCGCCAAGCCATCCGCCTGGTCACGCAACCTGCCACACGTTCCCTGCCTCGACAACCCACCATTATGTATCATCAGGATCATCTCCAAACCCTTTTTCAATAAACCGTTCATCACAAACCTCTCAGCCGCCGCCTGCTTCTGGGTCCAGTCAAAATTTAATCGTGACATTGTCATTTTCGAGTGAAACGTGGTGGGACGATTTGGGGGTGGATATGTGTGTGTCTTTTGTTTAAATTTCACAAAACACAGAAATTTCAAAATCAATAAAAAAGAACTTTAAAAGAAAGACAAACACATCATCAATCACATACACATTGGAGATCGGCTTAGCCTTTTGCCATCCAGACGTATACAGCAAACTCTACTTTTATGTCATTATTACTTCGTTGACTGGCGGGGGGATCACGTGGTTCTACTGCATTCCAGTGAGGCTTTTTATGTGTGACTCAAGTTTGTTACCAAAATGCTTCCTTGCTTTGTACTTGTAAGTAGGGTAGATAGTCTTAGTGCAGCACGGGCTGAAAAGGAAAATAGGGAACCTTACGTTGGACTGCACATTTGTTATAGTTTACACAGCGAAAGAGATTTATAATAGATTGTATCTGAAGCATGTTGAATAAATGACATCAAAATCATGAACTTTGAATGCCATTTGGGAAGGAAAACAAGACTGCAGACTTCGTGCAAATGCAATTTGATGTTCTTGTTGCGAAGTGAGCGGTACCTGTGGTTAAGTAGCGCCAGCAGCTCCCCTGCGTGATACAAGTCGTTGCGTGACACTCGACTGAAGCGGAAGGCGTTCAGGTTGCAAAAAGTGACCGCGGGGAACGTCATGATCGGGGTGGCGACCTCATCCAGTTTGGTGACGTGCGGATACTCCAGGTAGAAATGGATCCGGTCCACGCACACGAAAATCAGCACGGCTAGAGAGGCGAAGAAGAAGACGAGCCATAGGCAGCGTCTGAAGCAGAAACGCTCGTAGGTGAAAATGTGCGAGATGCCGTGCAGGGTCGACCTGTGTGCGAAAACTGCAATCGACGGAGGGTGGTCGGTGTCCATTTCCTCCCGTTCCACCTTGAGGTCCATCGTCACGGCGCGGTGGTAAAACGTGTTCGAAGCCAGCGAGAGAAACGACACGCACTTCGATCCGCTCGTTCGTTCATTCATTCACCTGTGGCGTCGACCCGCACAGGTGCACACACGCAGCAAACCGCCCACGAAGTCGACACACCATTTCTCACGCGCAGCGGGCTGACTCTTTTCAGGAGAGAAAAAAAGTCCCCCCCCCCCAAAAAAAGCACAAGAGTTGGACATTTCACACAAGATGTCAAGTTCCGTAAACGCAGCACAATATCAGGCTGCACATTTGCGAGTCGATTCTAAGTGCAGTGAAGCGCGCATGCATGCGTGGTGAGTGCGCGTCAGCAGGAGAGCCGAAGACACAAATCCTTCAAGACAATTCAGCTCATTCGAAAAGAGCGCGGCTCTTTCGATGCGTGATTTTCCACGTCCACTCTTCTTTCCTCCGGACGATGTGCAGAGTGAGACGCTTGCTTGTTGCAGTCGTTGTTGAGTCGTGAGGGCGCGCGTGCGTGCATACGTGCACATGTGCGTGCGTGTGCGAGCAGTGGGTTATGGACGGCCAGCAGCATTATTTTTAAAAAAAGGATCCAATTAAAAACGGTTAATTTCCTTTAGGTGGACTAACCTACATGGTGTCCCCTTAAAAGTAGCAAACATTTAAGTATACAGCGGCTAAAATAAGTATTTAACGCGTCACCATTTTTCTCACGATACTTCCAAAGGTGCTATTGACCTGAACATTTCACCACATGTTGGGAAAAACCCAAGTAATCCACACATACAAAGAAAGTACGGAAAAAAGAAGATCAGAAATTAACTTGTGTGTAAAAAATTTTTTTAAATGATTGTTTTCCTGCTATTGCTAGTAGTACAGTCTTTACAGCCATCGGGGGAGCTTCCACTTCTTAAATTAAAATGAAATTCTTCTCCGTGGTCAGCAGGGAGTGTCTCCACTTCTTAAAATCATTGACACCCATGTACGTGTATGTGTGTGTGTGTGTATACATATATATATATATATATATATATATATATATATATATATAAACGGAATTGTTGAATTTTTTGCAGATTTAGATTTATTAAAAAAGAAAAACTGAAATATCACACAGCCATCAGGATTCAGACCCATTTCTGTGACACTCATATATTTAACTCTGGTGCCGTCCATTTCTCCTGATCGTCCGTGCGATGGTTCTATACCTTCATTGGAGTCCAGCTGTGTTTGATTATACTGATTTGACTTGATTAGGAAAGCCACACACCTGTCTATATAGGACCTTGTCAGAGCAAATGAGAATCATGAGGTCAAATGAACTGCCTGAAGAGCGCAGAGACAATAGATGAATATATATATATATAAATATATATTTTCATCTATTCATCTATTCATCTTAGGCAAACCTAAGACCTACAGAAATATGGGACAATACTTCGTTCTCGTGAACATGCAAAACCGAGAGTTACGGGGTGAAACGAGACCATCAGAAGGGAGGGCGTGCATTGGCGATCGCACAGTTCATATCAGAATTTTAATTTTTTTTCATTGTTCATCTGTTTAAATTGATACTAGATCTTGCCACTGATCCTAAAAATGCACTTAAAGTGGCCAAAAACTGACTAAGGTTTGGGGACCCAGGTTGACAATATGTCGTCCGTAAACCATGTGACATACGGATTTAACCAAAGTAATGCTGTGAGTTCAAAGAGCGTCCAGACTTCGTTTTGGCAGAAAACCATTAAATGCCTCTTTCGGAAACTCAGAATATTACATGAAATTAGTGCATTGTCCAGAAATTGATTAATGATGTAGTCTGGTTGACATAAAAAATTTTAAATAAAAATCTTCAAATGAAACCCCATTTTCCCCCAAACTTAATGATTCAATTTCGAATTCAAAGAGTTTTCATGGGGTTCAATTCATACGGCTATCATTTAATTTGTGTACTCTAAAGTTAGCATGTTTGGGAAGATTAGTAGTTCTCAATTGCTCCCGAGGTTTTCTTTGGGAGGTAGCTATCCGTGGTGCTGCTGGCTGTTCTTCTCCATGCCTGCAGGGGGCGACAGAGCCAGAGCTTGTTTTGCTTTTGAGCAGCGGAAGCGAAGGGAGCACGTCGGCAAGGAAACATGGCGTCGCCTCGCAGTGCGGCTTGTGTATGTCGCTTGGCTGGACGGACGGTCGGCTTTCTCGCGGCCGCGAGCCATGGACGAGGAGTCCTCTGGCCGGCGAGGAGCCAAATCAGCACGTCAACTGGGGACAGTAAGTGAACGCGATGTCAAAGTTTCAAGAAAAGCACACGTTAGCTTTGAACTCGTAGCTGCTCAGAGGTCACTAAGTAAGGCGCTCATGTTCTCCCCCGCATTGGACGGAGGCAGATGACTTCATCGGGAAACTTTGGAAAGGTTTAACATCAACTTTTAGAGGAACAGTCGAGCCGAATCTGGTTTGTCCAGTTTTAGTTGTAATTCCAAACGTCACATTGGACACAAAACGCGATCGTTAAGTTGGTCTGGTCAGAGCGACTGCTCACAGCCATTTGGTTTCAAATGCAAACACTGCTTGTTGAACGGACTTGTATTTCCAATGCGTTGCATTTTCACATTGAGCTTGTTCGTATGTTCAGTCACGTCCACGACATAATAAAACTTCAGGAGGCACTCCGTGTCAGCTAGCTCAGGATGCTCGTCGTCTCGTCTTTCGTTTCAAGGAAAGTCTGGATTTGGCTCAGGCAAGCTGCAAAATGGCTGAGCGCCTTCCCCTCTTGGCAACCAACGCAGACGGCTGTGCAAAAGCAGACAGTTTTTCTTTTTGAATAAATCTACATACATTTAAACAATTCTGTTTTTTTTAATTCTGTCATTCAAAACTGCTGTGTGTACATTTAATGAGGAAAAAATGAACTTAAATGATTTTAGCAAATGGCAGCAATATAACAAAGTGAAAAATTTAAGGGGGTCTGAATACTTTCAGTCCCCACTGTACATTCAATTTTAGGGCTCCCAATGGCAACTTCCCACTGAGAAGTACAAACCAAAATGGCTATGGCCGTTCCATTTTAAACGCCATTTGTTCCAAATGTTCTCTTCCTTTGTCGGTCATTTTCTGATCTTTTTCTGTCATTAACTCAACTTACACATCTCTCTCTCTCTCAAAAAAAGGCTCAAAATATTTGTTTTTTTTTTCTTTGAGGAGCAGTTTTGCTAATCATTTCTTTATTTGAGGAGCGACTTTCTCATTTTGAGGAGCAATTTTTTTGCGGCTTAATCGCGAGGATCCGGCATCATTTGAATTTGAGAGATTCCGGTTCCTCATTTCGATTCCGGTTCCAAACGATTGTCGATTCTGATTCTTTTAGGGGGCTGGGTTTAAAGGATGTCCAAATTATGAATATCCATTTTCTTAGCATCCCGCAGCATAGTCTAAAATGAACATTTGACTCTGGATTCTTTCAAGTCAATATCGAACCTATAAACTAAAACACAATGTGTGTTGAACTAACTTAATTGACTTGATATTCATTAATAAATGTTTCAGCTAAAAGTTATTTAATTTTTTATTTTGAAGGGTACGCACCGGAACTCAGCATTTTGACACGAAAGGTAATTTCACACGACCCCGGTGAATTAGTGTTTGTGATACTGCTAGACAATGTTTTTGTGAATTTTGTCCCAATTCATTTTGATGTAAAGTTGCTAGTTTGACCTTTTTGTAGTTTTAGCTCAATGTTAAGCTTGTAATGCGACTCTTTCAACTTTATTTCCAGTATGGTAAAATAATTTATATTTCATATTTGTGTCTGCTCCTCAACCGAATTGCTTTACTTCTGCGTCCACGCCTCGGAGACGTAGGTACGTTGTGTCACATATGCCCCTGCCTGTTTCCGTCTTTGCAACCATGTCCGTGGTAAAACTTTTTTGCAGTTTTGCTTTTCAGTGTGTTTTTTGATGCGTAAAATGCAAATTTTGAGCCACAAACTGCGATGCGAGACCGCTTAATTGGAGCCTTACACACATACGTACGAAAGCAATGTTTTGCGGCTGTGGATGCAGATTCACCATGTTTTATGCATCCCTGATAATTTTGGTGCATCTCAGACGTGGAACACGCATCAAAAGAGATCCCTGACACAGTATGGAAACAGAAGGAAAATGTTTACAAACTGCTTTTGACTGCAGCGAAATCGTATCATCCATGTCAGATTGTAACGCATGAAGCTTATTACTATAATGCCTCAAACTTGTTTGTTCTTTTAAATTTTCAATTGCCATTTGAAAATGGAAAGAAGAAGTTACAAATGAGCCTTAGCATACAAAAAGACAAACCCCTTGAAGGTTCGTTTGCGTGCAGGTGTGCAGTTCCGCCTTGACGAGAGGACGGCTCACAGCAGTCTGGACCTCTTCAAGAAAGACACGGGGGTCATTTACCGCATGCTGGGTCTCGACCCCAGCCACGTGCAAGCCAACCCTGAGCGTTTCCGAGACTGGGCGGTGGTGTTTGGCGATGAGAAGATCACTGGCGGGCGCCACTACTGGGAGGTGACGGTCAAAAAGTCGCAGGAGTTTCGGGTGGGCGTGGCCGAAGCGCTAATGTCCCGTGACGACTGCGTGGGTACCAGCGACTCCTCGTGGGTGTTCGGCTACGCTCAGCGCAAGTGGTTTGCCATGACCAACAATAAGATGGTTCCTGTGACCCTGGTGGGCAAGGCGGACCGCGTAGGCATCCTGCTGGACTTCGAAGCGGGCCTTCTTGGGCTGGTCGACATTGAGAAACGCAGGATCGTTCACGCCATCAGGCGTCACTTCAAGACTCCCCTTTGCCCTGCTTTTGGGCTTTGGGACGGGGAGCTGCTCACGCACTCGGGCCTGGAAGAACCGGAGGGCCTCAAGGAACAGCTGTAATTAGGGATCCAAAGGGGTGGAACATTTCTGGAAAGCTTCCGTTGAATTTTCGTGAAATGTTAAGCTGGAGAATGTTACAAAGCGTGATTTGCAGGAACTATCTAATATTCAAGCATAAATATGAACATTGTTTTTTAAGAAGTATCCATAGAAAATGGATGGCTCTCCTTGCCTACAGGTGAGGGCATTACAGTGCCTTAATTGCTCCGTTTCTCCCCCTCCCACTCGAGTGGAGGCATAGGCAAAGCTTGCTCGTACCTCAAATTTTGGCTGTGGACATAAAGCAAAAAAATCACGCAACTGCTTGTAACTCAAAACTCTTAAATTGGGGCACTTGTAAGTCAAGGTACCAGTGTAGTTGCATGAAATCTGGTTGTTGTAGTCAGGATTATGTTCAAATGTATTTTCCACAACTACATTGAAGTTCCCTATTAAAGAAGCAACTTCAATTGAGTAAATTCCTGATTTATTCCATGGAAAATTTTCAACTTCCGAAATGTTCGCCCCTGGCTGTAATGCAGTTGTCCCATATAGTAATGTCTGCAAATGAATCATTTATGACTTTCAAGCATGTCTGGTCCTCTGCAGGTTCATTTTGCCAAGTCTTGCCAATGTGCAGTGAACTGCACTCCCTGCATTGATCAACTGGTCAGCAGGATGAGGAGTTTGTTTTGCACATCTTTTCTCGTGCTACCCACACGGTCATGTTAATAGGGTAATAATTGTTTATTAAAATAACTTGACTGAAACTAGCTTGACATTTCTTTTCTTCACACTGTGACCATGCATTGCATATTACTTTACAAACTGATGTACTATGTATATATACTTTAGCTGATAAATGCATTTGAATCTTACGACACAATAGTTATGAAAAGTCTCATTAGTCACAGTCACATTTCCAGCTTCAGCAACATTCGTACAGAAGAAGATAAATAAAACTGCCTGATAGGAATAGGCTTTTTCTTGCTATTGAAATATAAATAGCCACTACAACTATATACAGATGATAATGTCTTAACATGTTAGATCACAGATGGAATTGAATACTCCACAGTACGGGGCCTTACAATACTGAGCAGTATTATGAAGTCTAACATTGTGTAGCATTAATATATTTAGACTATATGAATACTCTCAATGAACACGTCAGTTATACTTGCACATTTTCATGTAATTGGATGAAAAACAAAACTACTGACATTCAATGACAAGGTACTGTCAGTTATTGATTTAATGTTCATTATTATTTTTATCTTGCATTATACTTGGATATTTTATTGTCTTGTAGCTATATATAATCTAAATCAGTGGTTCTCAACTGTTGTCACCGCTGTTCCCGTATTTTCTTATTCTTGCCAAGTCGTGACCCACTTTGATCGAAGTTAAAAATAATAAAATACGCTTTGTAAAAATAGCCCTTGAAAACATGTATATTATATATTTAAAAACAGAACTACACATGCTTACATGTCCAAAGTGCCTCTCAGAGCACTTTATTAAGAAACCGAGGATGAAAATGATTACAATATAAAAAATAGTGTAGGAAAAGTATCTAAATTACACCGCAACTTTACTTAAATCTTGCCACTGACCTCCTTTTTATGAAAGTCCTAAAACCAAAACAATGTTTATTTTGGTGCAGATGTGTCAAAATAGTGTTATTTTCCAAATAAAAGGCGAGTCCAAACTGGGGTACACTTTAAATATTTCACTGGAATCAGTTTTTTTGCTTTTGTACAAAATTTACACAAAAGTCAGAACACACTGTAGTCTATCACAACTCTACACTAACACAGTAGTCAAGTCATTACAGTAACTATTTGGATGAAAAAAAAAAAATTAATGTAAAAGAATACAATGAAAAATGGTATGTAAGGTGCTAACTGAGCGTACCTTCTTGTGATGTGTGACGAGGTACATAATTTTTACGCCACTGTGCAAACTACTTCATTGTGTGCCATTTGTACACTCGGAACATCATGTCAGTATACAGTCAAGAACCCCATGTAATTTTTTTTAATAGCTGTCCGTGACCTATTTCTAGGTCCCGACCCACCAGATGTGAATCACTGATCTTAATATTGTAAAGTATACATTTACAACACTAAAAACTACAATATTAAACATAATGTTGAAACATAGACAAAACAACCTTTGTAACAGAAAATCATTTAGTCCAGGCATCCATTTACTATACTGCCTGTCCTTCGTGTCACCGGTGAGATGGAGCCGAACCAATTGCAGGGCACATATAAGCCTTCCCACCCACAAAACGAAAAAAAAAGCATATTTTTGGGATGCAGAAAGTACCCGGAGAACATGAAATCATCACACAAGAGATGTTCCGACAGATATTGGAACCTGGATCTCCAGGCCTGAGGGAGTCACATGTTAACCAATACGTCACCAAGGTTTTATTGCATCTCAATAGATTGTGCAGGGGTACCTAATATTGTGACAAGTGAGTGTTCGTGCGTACATAATCTTAACTAGATCTAAAATTAATCACTTGTCTAAGTCAACCTGTTTCCTTATGTGGCTCTCAAGTGCTTTACTTTCCATCTGAACCTCTTCTGATCCCTCAGTTGATGCTCTTCAGTGAGTCCATGGTGGTCTTTTGCTCCTCTTTGTTGCTCGATGACTCAGCATCAGTATACACATGCTGGTACTGTTGCAGGATGGTGGCGATGACGTGATGGCCAAACTGCCTGGCATCATCCAGTGGCGTGTTTCCCCATCTGCCAAAAAAACACCAGGGCATATATTAGAAAGACTGTTATACTGTACTTTGAGACAAAACCTTTTTGGTATCTCTTATATAAAGTATCATACCAAAGTACATTGTAAATTGTAAACTGGCTACCTGTCTTTGATGAAAGGATTCACTTTACATTCCTCAGTCAGGAAGATCACAGCGTCTACATGACCTAAAAGAAAATGTACGATAATATCATAGTTACAGTATACATACAAGAAAAGAAAAAAGGAAAAAGAAGAGTCAACTAAAAGAAACCGAAATTGACTGGCGACAAGTCCAGGGTGTACCCAGTCTCTCGCCTGGAGTCCCCCGGAAAAGGCTCCAGTTACCCTTGGTCCAAATGAGGACGTGTGGTATAGAAAATGGATGGATGGACTAAAAGAGAGTCACCTTCTGATGCAGCGATGTGGAGCGCTGTACGAGAGTCGTAGTCTCTCTGCTCCATGTCCAAAGTTGAAAGAGCAAACCTGCAATTCAAGAAGAGAAATACACTGACTTTCTTTGCCAATAAAAAGATAGATAGGTATATAGAACATCTGAAGCTTAGTACTTAGCAAATACTATACAGTTCACAGTTTTTGAAATAAAATTTTTGAATCACTTCTGACACAAAAAAATGTGTTCTTTGTCATATCAAGAACTTGACTGATACCTCCTCAGAGCAGAAATGTCGCCGCTGTAGGCCGCAAACATCAGGTTTGCGACTGACTTGTTCTAAAGGATGGAGAGGTAAATATGATGATGACGTTTTGAGACTGGATGCAACTTAGCTCTGAACTCACTGGCTCATCATCTAAGCTTCTTCTGGGGTCATGCTTCTTGGTGAAGTGTCGCAGGTTGTCGTAATGGTGGAAGTTAAAATGAGACACCAGGTCCTAGTAAATCACAAACGTTTATGATCATTCTTGGAATCAACTCAAGGCCAATCAGTAAAACTGCGATGTACCTGGCAGAAGTGAATGCCACGCACGCTGTTCCCGAGGCGATCCAAAGAAGGAGACCAGCACATCATGCCCATGACATTGGGCACCACCAGGAGCACGGCACCTGAAACCCCAGATTTGGCGGGCAAACCCACCTGGAAAGAAAAAACAAACCAAGTATCGCTTACCTCTATCTGATGGAAATAAACAACTTCAACGAAGTTGTTGGCGACCCCTTTCAAAGAATGACTCACATGGAAGGCGAACTGTCCGGAGAAGTCATACATCCCGCAGGAATGCATGAGACTCAGCGTGTTCCGAACCGCCTCTGTGCTCAGCACACGGTCGCCGGTGATTGGACAAATGCCTCCATTGGCCAGTGTGGCGGCCATGACGCTGCCCGACTCGCATGTCATCTCTATGGAGCACAGCTGGGATGGAAAGAACTCAGTCATTAAAGACTAAAGAAACGTACTGTCATGAACGGAACAGAGGATAGGACCCAAAAATGCAAGACTCCAAAACAAATGGACAGTTTCCAAAAAGAGAGGTTTAATAGACGGGCATAGGTCGGTACACGGGCAGGCAATCCAAGAAGGGCAACAGTATCCAAGAACATGAGGCAAAGAGGCAAGGTCGATAATCGGAAGAGGGTCAAAGTCTTACTGTGAGTCTGTGACAAGGAACGCTGGAACGTGACGACAAGGTACAACGAACTGGCAACGAGTGGGAATGAGACACGAGGTTAAATACAATCTGTAATTAGGTATGAACGAGGCACAGGTGGTGAAGATGCTCACAGGAGCAGGTGTGTGAGAAACGAGAGAGAGGAAGACAAAACCTGGAACACACGCACACACACACACACACACACACACACGACAGTACCCCCCTCCCCCCCTTAACGGCCGGCCCCAGACGGCCCTGGGGCCCCTGGATGCGCAACGTGGAAGTCCCGAATGAGCGAATCATCCATGATAAACGCAGACGGTACCCATGAACGTTCCTCAGGCCCATAGCCCTCCCAGTCCACCAGATATTGAAACCCCCTCCCCCTCCGACGAGACGACAACAGCCGCTTCACAGCGAAGACAGGGCCCCCATCCACAAACCGGGGGGGAGGAGGGGGCCCGGAAGGCGGGACCAGAGGGGACTCCCGGGCTGGTTTGAGTAGGCTGACATGAAAAGCAGGGTGGACCCGCATCGACCTTGGGAGCCTCAGCTTCACGCTGACAGGGTTGATGATCTTTGTGACGGGGAAGGGCCCAACGAACCTGGGAGCGAGCTTCTTGGACTCCACCCGGAGTGGAATAGGTTTGGTCGAGAGCCAAACTCGCTGACCCACTTTGTAGTTCGGGGCCGGTGTCCTCCGACGGTCAGCAGCGGCTTTGTAGGACCGTCCCTGGCGCAGCAGCATCTGTCGGGCTCGCTCCCAGGTCCTCCTGCAGCGTCTCACCAAGGTTAATGCCGCTGAAACTGTGGACTCAGGGGCTATGGCAGGAAACCGAGATGGTTGGTAACCATGCACAACGTGAAAAGGCGATAGACCAGTGGATGCAGAGGGGTCGGGTGGCGGCCGCTGGACGAGCGCCGCCGGAGCAAGGACGGGTGGCGGCCGCTGGACGAGCGCCGCCGGAGCGGGAACCTGGCGCAGCTGCTGAGGAGCAGGAGCGGGAACCTGGCGCAGCTGCCGAGGAGCAGGAGCGGGAACCTGGCGCAGCTGCCGAGGAGCAGGAGCGGGAACCTGGCGCAGCTGCCGAGGAGCAGGAACGGGAGCCTGGCGCAGCTGCCGAGGAGCAGGAACGGGAGCCTGGCGCAGCTGCCGAGGAGCAGGAACGGGAGCAGGGGATTTGGCTTTGGACTTGGAAAAAACTTCTTTAATATCCTGGTAACAGGTGGGCACTTGAGATAAATCAGGATCCCCAGATGGGGTCTGTGGATTGTCCTTAGAAACATGACCCTGAACATCACATGGCGGCTTGAAACAGTTCCGGGCGCAATTGCTGCCCCATGACATAACCTGCCCAGAGGACCAGTCAATGTGGGGGTTATGTAATCTCAACCATGGGTTCCCTAAGATAAGGTCCTAATTCATGGCGTCAAAAACATGAAAACTAATGCGTTCCGAGTGAGAATCGGGAAATGTCAATGTGAGTGTTTGAGTGCGGTGAGTGATTTTGCCCATAAAACTGCCGTCTGCAGCATAGGTGTTGCGGTGGCGTTTTATTTCAAAGGTTCTAAGGTGCATACGTTTAACGAGGATGGAGTTGAGTAAGTTTGCGTCAGAACCAGAGTCAATTAATACAGGTGTATGAATTTCTTGATCAGGAGAGCATAGTGTCACTTTAGGAAGAACCCGTGTAGGGTCTTCCTTCATCAAATTCAGACTCACCTCTCCCGTGCCCACCGGCAACTTTGACGTGACAGTTGCTCACGGAATGACCCAACTGACCGCAGTAGAAGCACCGCCCTTCCCTCAGCCGGCGTTGACGTTCCTCAGGGGAGAGACGGAACCTGCCCAGTTGCATGGGTTCCTCCGTGGGGACGTTAGCCAGTGGGCTGAGACCGGAACCAGGGGATCTGCCTTGGTTTGGCTGGTCACCGAGGCTTGTCCTCAAAGTGCGCGGTGACGCAGCCTTCCGCCGATCTCCATCCAGCTCGCGATCCAAAAGCCTCTTGTCGATTTTTACGGCGAGAGCGATGAGAGTGTCCAAGTCGGTCGGCAGGACTAGCGGGACTAAATGATCCTTGACGTCGGGGGATAGTCCTTGAAAAAAGGCATCGAGTAGCGCCCGATTATTCCAATGACTCTCAGCTGCTAGAATGCGAAACTCAATCGCGTAATCTGACACACTGCGCATGCCTTGTCGTAAGGTGACAAGGGAGCGAGCTGCCTCACGATCAGGAGTGGAAAATTGAAAAATTTGCTCCATAGTCTTTACGAAAAAAGCCCATGAATGACACGTGGCGGAATTGCGGCTCCATTCAGCAGTAGCCCACGCCTCCGCACGACCAGTCAGGTGGGAAATGACGAAAGCGATCTTTACCCGCTCGGTGGGGAAGGCAGCTGCCTGGAGCTCAAAGTGGAGTTCGCACTGCGTGATGAACGGCTTAATGTTCCCAGAATTTCCAGAGAACCTCTCCGGTCGAGAGAGCTGTGGGCAGACAGCAGCGGAGGTGGCAGGTGGCTGCATGTTGACTGTTTCCTTTTCTTGGATAATTTTCATAAGAAGTTCAAACTGTGAGGCCAACTGTCTCATCATATTGTCCTGATGCCTTGACAGTCCCTCTAGATGAAGGTGGAGGGCAGCAAGCTGCTCATCCTGCTTCGAGAGGCGTTGACCCTGCGCTTGAAGGGCTTTGCGCACCGGGTCTGAGTCTGCTGGGTCCATGTTATGGCCAGTTCGTTCTGTCATGAACGGAACAGAGGATAGGACCCAAAAATGCAAGACTCCAAAACAAATGGACAGTTTCCAAAAAGAGAGGTTTAATAGACGGGCATAGGTCGGTACACGGGCAGGCAATCCAAGAAGGGCAACAGTATCCAAGAACATGAGGCAAAGAGGCAAGGTCGATAATCGGAACAGGGTCAAAGTCTTACTGTGAGTCTGTGACAAGGAATGCTGGAACGTGACGACAAGGTACAACGAACTGGCAACGAGTGGGAATGAGACACGAGGTTAAATACAATCGGTAATTAGGTATGAACGAGGCACAGGTGGTGAAGATGCTCACAGGAGCAGGTGTGTGAGAAACGAGAGAGAGGAAGACAAAACCTGGAACACACGCACACACACACACACACACACACACACATGACACGTACTGATTTGACATCAGACCATGTCCAACTTTCGGCGCACCCTTGACCGTTGGTCTAATGCGATTTTGGTGAATTTGATCGGGGATAAGACAGACAGATTCTGAGCTCCGCGGACATTTGTGGTGGATGTCAGACGTATCCATTCGTAAATATGTGATGAACAGAGGTCATCAAACCCTCCGACTCACTATAGAAATCAATTAATTGAATGCATTATTATTATTATTATTATTATTATTATTATTACTATTATATTAAAAACAAATCCTCCCAGTGGCCAGCACAGGGAGCATATGAACGATCGGGAGTGGGGGGCGTTCTCCAAGTGCCCACTTCATGGCACAGATCTGTGATCTCCCCCCAAGCCAACTTCATCATTCCCCCGTGGAGGTCTGCTTGCAGTTCTGTATAATAATGTACTTTGCGTGCTTCGACCTCATGGACCCGAGAAAATCTGTTTCTTCTTCTGTAAAGTCAAAGAACGTGCCGCATTTAAAGGGTATGACAGAAGCCACTTTGATTGGACAGGATTGAAATAGGCTGTGCTCATGCCCACAGCAGCGCAAACGGCCCTCCTTGATGGGCTGGGGTGCACTGGTCCACGAAATTAGCAACACCGGGTCTAACCTGCCTCTGTACAGCGTTACGCCACATGCCATGCCGTATTTATGCCAGTCACGAAAATGACCCCGATGAGTCAGAAAGGTCCTCACCTGGAAGTAGAAGTCAAGGGCAGCAATCATGTCAGCATTCTCAGGGAAGCACTATAAGTGAAACATTCTTACATCAGACAGACTTCATTGTCACTTGCTAAAAACATGAGTTACAGTATTTATTCCGAAACAAAACCTACACACTAACCAAACTTACCTTTTTTTCCTTGAGGTAATAACCAAGTGCATAATTCCTATCGCCTGTCTCCCTCTCCGACTGGAACCTGTGAGCACATTACAGCTATGAATAAAATAAAATAAAATAATGATTACCCATGGCAAACAGGTCCTAGGTGAGGGACCAGACAAAGCACAGCTCCAAAACTCCTATGACGAACAAAATAAATGGACATAGGTTTCCCTTGCCTGGACGCGGGTCACCGGGCCCCACCGCCCCCCGCCTCCGGAGCCAAGCCTGGAGGTGGGGCTTGAAGACAAGTGCCTGGTGGCCGGGCAAGACCCATGGGGTCCCCCCCGATCAGAACCCAAGTGGTGTTCTGTTATTACATCTCCAAATCTGAGACCATGGTCCTCAATCGAAAAAGGGTGATGTGCCCTCTCCAGGTCGGGGATGAGATCCTGCCCCAAGTGGAGGAGTTCAAGTATCTTGGGGTCTTGTTCACGAGTGAGGGAAGAATGCAACAGGAGATCGACAGGCGGATCGGTGCAGGGTCTGCACTGTTGCGGACTTTGTATCGATCCCCTCTCGATTTACCGGTCGATCTTCGTTCCTACCCTCACCTATGGTCACGAGCTGTGGGTCGTGACCGAAAGAACAAGGTCCCGCATACAAGCGGCCAAAATGAGTTTCCTCCGCAGGGTGTCCGGACTCTCCCTTAGAGATAGGGTGAGAAGCTCCGTCATCCGGGAGGGGCTCAGAGTAGAGCCACTGCTCCTCCGCATTGAGAGGAGCCAGACGAGGTGGCTCGGGGATCTGTTTAGGATGTCTCCTGGACGCCTCCCTGGTGAGGTGTTCCGGGCACGTCCCACCATGAGGAGACCCCGGGGACGACCCATGACACGCTGGAGAGACTACGTCCTTCGGGTGGCCTGGGAACGCCTCGGGATCCCCCAGGAAGAGCTGGATGAAGTGGCTGGGGAGAGGGAAGTCTGGGCGTCCCTCCTAAAGCTACTGCCCCTGCGACCCAACCTCGGATAAGCGGAAGAAAATGGATGGTTGCAGCTTCTTATACTCACGTTGCATTGCTGAAGCCAACATACTCTGCTCCGGCTGCACGCTTCAAAAACTCCATTACCTGCAAACAATGTGCAGGAGATGCCATTGAGGAAATTGCAGATAAGTCTATATTTGAAATGAAAAAAAAAAGTACTCACATAGTCGAACCTCTCTGCTTTATTTGATTCAGGCTGTACAAAAGAAGACAAACGTGACAACTTTGTGATGTTCTGTAGCAAGATGGATGTCTATCAGCCCTACAGATGGCAGTGTTTGAGTACTTTGACTTGTCACATCATGTCATGATGTGTGTAAACACTGCAGAAGTTTAAAAATCAAAATCATGATATTTCACTGATTGTATGAGTTTGACAGTTAAATGTTACAGTTGTCCATTTTCTATGACTCCGTACCCCCCCCTCTCTCTCTCTCTCTCTCTCTCTCTCGCTCTCTCTCTCTCTCTCTCTCTCTGTCTATATATATATATATAGTGCTACGAACGACTCAAAGTAGGTATTTTATTCTTATTATAATAATTTTTATTATTTATTATTTTATGCTGCAATGCTTTGTTTACTTCCGCCGCCATTTTGACTAACTGCACATGCACATATGCGCAGTTTAAGCTCACGTTGTACCAAGTTGTACCAGATCGCGTGCATCACGCAGCCCTACTCGCTGCTGAGATGATAATGAACTAGGCATCCTATTGCCGTGGGGATCTGCATGGGTGTTCAGGACAGACTGCAACCGTAGCAGATGAATCGGATGGTTGTGCAAGATTTATTCAACACATCGTGACAGATGAATAACAAGAACTAGCCACTTACAGCTGATTAGGGGCTAAATAGTCAGCGTGGATTTCCATATTTTATAGCAAAAAAGGACCACTGCCATCCTGGTTAAAGGAAGCCAATTTAAACTAAAAAGAAGACTTTTGGCCAGTGTGCCAGCCAAAATGGGTCAGCGATAGCGTACTCTCTTGTGTTGCGACAAAATCTGCGACCCCAAAAAACTCCGACCAGCATGTAATCAGAGGTGCTATAGATAGCTTTCCATCCACCCATCCATTTTACATAACGCTTATCCACACTAGGGTTGCGGGCATGCTCGAGCCTATCCCAACTGACTCCGAGCGAGAGGCGCCAGCCAATCCCACATCCCAAAAACATGCATGGTAGGTTAATTGACGACTCTAAATTCCCCTTGGGTGTGAAAGTGAGTGCGAATGATTGTTTGTTTGTATGTGACCTGCGATTGGCTGGCAACCAGTTCAGGGTGTACCCCGCCTCCTGCCCGATGATGGCTGGGATTGGCTCCAGCACGCCCGCGACCCTAGTGAGGAGAAGCGGTACAGAAAATGGATGGATGGATGGATAGTTCATTTTGGAACGAGGAACTGAACCTTGTTTGAACTAGTATATATATCCATCCATCCATCCATTTTCTGAGCCGCTTCTCC
Source organism: Phycodurus eques (assembly GCF_024500275.1). Classification (NCBI taxonomy): domain Eukaryota; kingdom Metazoa; phylum Chordata; class Actinopteri; order Syngnathiformes; family Syngnathidae; genus Phycodurus; species Phycodurus eques. Next base: position 34,867,181 of record NC_084525.1, read on the forward strand.
TCACTAGGGTCGCGGGCGTGCTGGAGCCTATCCCAGCTGTCATCGGGCAGGAGGCGGGGTACACCCTGAACTGGTTGCCAGCCAATCGCAGGGCACGTACAAACAAACAACCATCCGCACCCACACCTACGGTCAATTTCGAGTCTCCAATTAATGCATGTTTTTGGGATGTGGGAGGAAACCGGAGTGCCCGGAGAAAACCCACGCAGGCACGGGGAGAACATGCAAACTCCACACAGGTGGGACCGGGGATTGAACCCTACAGCAGACGCTCTAACCAGTCATCACCGTGTCGCCTAGTGTGTGTGTGGGTGGGTGGGTGGGTGTGTGTGTGTGTGTGTGTGTACATACACCACTTAACGGTATCTCCTCGCCAAATATAGTGTCAAGCAGTGGGGAAAAAACACACACACATATATATATATATAATATATATATATATGTGTGTATGTATATTATATATGTATATATATGTGTGTGTGTGCGTGTTTTTCCCCACTGCTTGACACTATATTTGGCGAGGAGATACCGTTAAGTGGTATATATATATATATATATGTGTGTGTGTGTGTGTGTGTATTATTGGAGCTAAAATCATGGTGCATAAGTAGAGCGCGCACGTTTTCTCTATCCCATGACGCCTTAATTTTACAACCACTTAACGGTACCTCCTCGCCCAATATAGTGTCAAGCAAGTTAATAAGTGTCAAGCAGCAAGGGTGCGTGACACACCTACTCCTGTGGATGCTCTGATTGGTCAGAAGAACACACACGCCTACCCTCACATCCCTCTCACTGCCCCTCCCTCACAGTTGACCCAAAGGTTTACTTGAGTCAGCTGTGAAAGTAAAGCCAAATTCAGCGAGTGGAGCACGCGCACACACCCCATATTTGTCTGTGCTAAGGGCAAGTTTGACGTCCATCATGTCACACGGTGACATCTGTACCCAGCGACAGACCCGTCGACAGACTAAATACAAATAACATGAGTTTGCAGACAGTTTTGGTTGAGAAATCTGTTTTACATGCAGAATTAGGTCAGCAGGGTCGATGCCAGAGTGCTTTTCTGAAATTTTCTGGATGATCGTTACACTCATAAAACATTCCCATCTTTCTTAAAATGGATGATTTCTCGATTTCCATGCACACAGACGGTAATGAACGAAACCTTTCTAACATTTGCTCTTTGTTTTGTCTTAATAACTTCATAAATGATATGTCATAATTGGATTGGATCACAATTCTATAATGACCTTATTTGACAATTGAAATGTCAGTCAGTAAAATGAGCAGATCCAAGGCCAAACTGTTGATCTAAAAGATGCAGCATGCCATATTTGCCTTTGCTCCTCTGTTTAGTCTTAATTATGTAGCAGACTACTTCGTGGTTAATGGAAGATGACAAACAGATTGTGGGTACCACTGTTGGGAAAGTTCATGTTCTATGCGAACTATTTCTATAAGTTCAGTTCACAGTTCCAAAAAGGAAGTAGTTCAGTGCATAATTCATAATTCAAAATTTTGAACTACTTTCACGTTCCAAAAATTAACTAATTCATCGTTTTTTTTATACCGGTCCTGCTCAGCTGCATGGCCTTGCAGAATGGTGGATCTGTATGTCTTTGTGCTGGAACAGTTTTGCTGTCCAACGGCAGTTTGAAATAGTTCCTCTGCTTATTATTATTATTTTTTTAATTATTCTGATGTTTATTGAAAATGCAGCCGGACAGAAAAGGATTTTAGGGGACAGACCGAGGGGCAGAATGGACAAGGGGATGAGGGGTTAAAACCACAGCAGAACAATAGTGAGACAGTGTAGCTATTTGAACACAAGTAACATTACAACAGTTATTTGTAGATTGGGGCTTGAGGGGAGAGACCCGATGAGCATATGCAATAACTAACCAAGAGAACAAGATAAGAGAGGACAGAAAAGGGCAGAACAGGATGTGGGAAAATGAGCAAGGCAGTGCTACTGTCGAGTGGTGCGGTGGGATTCTTTTTTAGTGTCAAAACACCTGTAAGAACCTGTGAGTTGATATGTTAGTATAACCTTTGTTGTTATTTGTGATCCCAGCACAAGTAATTAAAGTCTATAGTGTTTCTATCAAAGTGAATGAACACATGTGATACATGCTTTTTAGTCAACCAGTGCACGGAGATACTGAGCTGGCACATCGAGGAAGGGTGAGCCTGGCCCCCCGCCACCCACAACGGAGGGTGGGGGGCATCACCCCATCAACCCCGGAGCATGGGGGCCCCAGCCACCAACAGTGCCTAACACAGGAGTTAGTGGCCACCCTTTAAATACTGGCATTTCATTTTCCCATTTTTGCCACTCATACAGTCCACACCAGCAATCAGGTGCAGCAACATAAGGAAAAACGTGTTGCTCAAATGGTCCTTTTAAAATTAAGAATTAAAAGATAAACAGGACTTTTGTCCTTATTGTGCAAACAAAAACATGCAACACAGTATGGCAGGAACAATGGTGAAAGGACAATGATAACTCTGCATTCCTCGCAGCTCTGGTTGAGTAACTGAGTATTAACAAAATATTTATATCTATATTCTTCTATTACAAAACAAAATAAATTCCATATCATGACAGTGTAAGTTTTACCGAAAGCATTCTGATTGAAATAATTTTCCTATAAATCCCTTTTTACAATTATGTACTGTAGAAAAGAACACGTAAGAACACATTCACTCTCATTTACGCAGTGTCCCAGTACGCACCTCGCATTCTCGCCATGAATGGCGGCCGTGGTCGCACTTAATCGGTTGCCAAATACAGCGTTTACCCGCCAACATAGGAAGGTTTGTATGCGGGTTTGTCCTGGAAGTCCCTTATAAGTCCTGGCACCCTTGAATGAAAATGAAATTTCGTTCTAAAACCGTTCTTTGACGCCAGAATGAGCGCGTTCTCATTTATGTTCATCATGCAGAAATGAACTAAGTTCAATTAACGTTCGCACAAATTATGAACTAGTTCATGAAATTTCGTTCATTGAACTCATTCAGGTTTAACACTGGTGCGTCTGCTTCTGGGCGGTGGGCGGTTCCGTTGATGCAATAGTGATATGAAATTGTGAAAATTACATGTTCTGTTTGTACACCTTTATCCAGACTCTCACCCAAAAGTCATGGGTTCCAAAATTGAGTGAAAATTTGCATTTTATTTTTAGTATCCATGCTAACTGTATCTTTGCTGCCATTTATTACAATATGTACTTTACTGTACACACCAAAGGCTGTATCTTCTAAAATAAAGACCACAGCATGCGGTCATGGTGAGAGGCTTGCAGTATTTACCTTTATTAAAGAGCTGATAACGATAGCTCCGGCATTCACCATTGGGTTGTGGGGCTTATCTGCACAAGAAACAAGAACATGTTATCACAAGTTCCGCCCCCCGCCGTTATATTACTGTGATGAAAAGAAGTACTTCACAACCCCTTATTGAAAGCATGCTTCAAATGTCATGTAATAGTTCAAGATCACGCTAAGTCGAAGATTTAGAACCTGGTTGGGTCCGTTGTTGGTTTGTACTGTTTGGTACAGTATGATTTTTTTTTTTTTGTGTTTACATTGTTCAAAGTTGTCAGGTATACCAAAATACCAGATCTGCACTCTCCCACTTTTTGCCGTGCTCTTTCACAGAGCAGTACCTAGAGCGTGGACCTAAATGCACTGCAACATGTGAAAGAGAACTGTAAAGTCTGTGCCTCAGCAGGAAATAATTGGGAAGAACAAAAATATAATTTTCCCAAACAAAGGAACAACTTTACGTGCTGAGGGCAAATAGTGATATCCTCAACTTCTGTCCTTTGTTCACTGCGTCAGTCTACTTTTTCTTAATTGCATGAGCAGTCTCGCTATGACCTTATGCTATATCCGTATCGAATGACAATGGAAACAAAAGCCAGATCTGGTGCTACCACTCCAACCTGTACCATGGTGGATTCAAGTGAATTGAGTTGTGTATGTAGTCTACTTTTTCAAGAAATAAATAATAGCTGGAAAAGGATCTTGTTCACCTTCCTCACTCAGTGACAGTTTATTGAACCTGAATCCACTGGGCTCTTTGCCCACAAATCGGTGGACGTGCTCGCCGCCGAGCTCGTGAACAGCGATGGCGTACTCCAGCGGCTTGATACACGACTGCAGACAGAAGGGAACCTTGGTGTCACCCACTGAGTGTCTGCGCGGCAAATGGGCAGGCAAATGGAGAAAGATGGAAGAGCTGAGATGGTGCAAATGCTGGATGATGACAGAATGGACGCATGCATTTCTAATAAGATGCATACCTTTGTCCATCAATGGTGCACACAGACGCGCCCCAAAGGTGAGGGCTGAATTTTGCAAGTTGAGGAATGTAATCAGCTACCTGCGTGAAGACAGGAACAATGAAGTGCGCCCTCCTGGAAGATATCCAATGCACTCTGTCTGCACTATACGTTCACCAGCCACAACATTAGGTACCCTTGCATGTTTTTTTTTTCATATGACAGCTGTATTAAAAGCGACCTTTACAAAGTATAAAATGCTCAGTTTTGATTGGTGAGCTGGACAGGGTGGACAAAATGTTTTCGTTATGATTGATGCCATTTCAATTCATTTGAATGTAGAACATTGATTTGATGTTACAAGCTTGGTTAGGGAACAAATTAAACTTGTAAGTCAAGGTACCACATTAGTAAATACTGTATGTGAAACAGGAACATCTGTTACTTGTCCTCCATCTTGCTGTAGTGCACTGTCGTAGATTTCATTAATCTTCTGAGTGAACACTTGAAAGTCTGGGATGATGAACATTTTTCGGAAGGCCTTAGTCAGCAGCATGATGTTGTTACCCACACACCTGCGGGAAGATGATAGATTTGTAATTTGAAAAAAACAAAACACAAAAACACACGGGGCTCTATTTTGTGAACGGCGTAAATCCTGCGCAGCGGGTGGCGCAAGTGTGCACCAGGGGAAGGGTTGGAGCGGTGTTGCTAATTTTGTAAACCAGCGCAGCCTGGCATATCTGCAGGTGGGCGGACTGCGCCACTGTGGCAGTGTTTACAGCCAATCAAAGCGGCTTATTCCCTTTAAATGCGGTGCAATGACAGTCTCGACAGAGACATCTCTGCGGAAAGGACGATTCATGTCACCGCTCTCGGCCGGTGTGGCAACAGAAAATGGGTGTGGGCACCCTCATTAAATACAAAATGAGCTGGTGATAAATGCTGGTGACTTACTGTAAATCTCAGTATCTGTTTGCCTGTGCCCCGATCAATTTCACCAAAATCGTGTTAGACCGGCGGTTTACCTCGCACCAAAATGTAGACTGATCAGGCGTGAATTTAGATCGACTTTCTACCATCAAATTGTCACTCCGCTAGGTACATGTCCAAAGACACAAACTTGCCGAGCTGGAACGCCCAGTTTGGTACAAGCTGGTCTGCCAAATTGGCAAACACTCGCAAATCAGGATACGGCAGTAATTGCGCCCCGCCGCAGATGCGCTGTCTACGAAAATACAACCCCCAGACGCGTAAAAAAAGAAGAATTATCAAGTTTTGTCTTCCACCATCTCCAGTATCTGTCTCCAAGGGACCCTTCAAATTTGCAGTAACAACTGAACTCAGCCCCCCCCCCCCAAATTTCTGCAGCCATCACTAGTCCAATCAGACTCTAGCATCAGGGTACCAGAAGTAGAAAGTAGAGAGGGTTTGAATTATTCATATGGGTCATTTTCTAAAAAAAAGAAATGTGGATACCTCTCTCACTCACTCTCTCTCTCTCTCTCTCTCTCTCTCTCTCTCTCTCTCTCTCTCTCTCTCTCTCACACACACAAACACACACACACACACACACAAGTAAGAAAACAGAAATCTGTAACATAAACAAGCCTTTCCATTTGTTAGGAAACAATCTGTTAGAGTAGGGAACTGTTGAGCTTCCTTAGGTAATGGAGCTCAGCCTTTCACAGGTCTCGAAGGCACTCTGTCTTCCTGCTGCAGCTCTTTGCTTGCATGTGTGCACGTGAAAAGTGCCTGGTGACAGCTGTCACCTCTAAAATGTCAGTCTCTGTCAGTGTCTGCAACTCAAATAGCACAAGCACCAAAGCACTTTCTAAATATCAGCATCAAAATCTAGAAAGACGCTTGACTTCACTCCATCCATCCATCCATTTTCTGTACCGCTTTTCCTCACGCGGGTTGCAGGCGTGCTGGCGCCTATCCCAGCTAACTGTGGGCAGGAGGCGGGGTACACCCTGAACTGGTTCCAGCCAATCGCAGGGCACAAAGAAACAAACAAGCATTCCCACTCACATTCACACCTAGGGGCAATTTAGAGTCTTCAATCAACCTACAATGCATGTTTTTGGGATGTGGGAGGAAACCGGAGTACCCGGAGAAAACCCACGCAGGTACGGAGGGAACATGCAAACTCCACACAGGTGAGGCCGGGATGTGAACCCCGATCCTTAGAACTGTGAGGCAGACATGCTAACCAGTTGTCCACCGTGCCACCTTGACTTCACTCATTCTTTCAAATTCTTGTTTCTTCGCCATGTTTATCCTCTGAATGATTGACAGGTTGAAATAAGAAAGCAGCTGCAGTGATAGAAGCAGTGTGGGTTCATTGAGTGTGTCGTATCACTCGTGAGCACGTGAGTGCATTGCAGCAGAGGCAAGAAGCTTTTAATACCTTCTGAAGAGCGTTTTGTCCATCATGACAGGCCCCAATGAGTCAAGTGTGAATTGCCGAATCTGACACATACAGTCACGCAGCCGAGGGTCAGAAGTCCATAGACCTGTTTTTCTCAAAGCCTGTACAGACACAAAGTAGGGTCCTCTTGTTAATAAACAAGCCACACACAAAAAAAAGTAAGGATTTGGTCATTTCTAGCACCCTTCAGTGTTTTTGTGATGGATGTCGAACACAGAACACACATATAGAAACATGGACGTGAGGGCCAACCAGGAAAGCAACTTCATATGAAATGTGTCTATTTTGAACGACAGCACATGTATGACACCAGCTGACCCACTCTCAAATCAGCAAATAGGTCACATATGTTTAGAAATTATCATCTAGCATCTATACCAGTGCAAATTAGCGTACTGTGAGAGATCATCAGGTGTGCTGCAGGAAACTATCCAATTCCACTTAGTTGGTCTAAAAACGTATTTTTTAATACAAATCAGATATCAGATGGGGCAGCACGGTGGACGACCGGTTAGAGCGTCAGCCTCACAGTTCTGAGGACCCGGGTTCAATCCCCGGCCCCGCCTGTGTGGAGTTTGCATGTTCTCCCCGTGCCCTCGTGGGTTTTCTCCGGGCACTCCGGTTTCCTCCCACATCCCAAAAACATGCATTGATTGGAGACTCTAAAATTTCCCGCAGGTGTGACTGTGAGTGCGAACGGTTGTTTGTTTGTATGTGCCCTGCGATTGGCTGGCAACCAGTTCAGGGTGTACCCCGCCTCCTGCCCGATGACAGCTGGGATAGGCTCCAGGACGCCCGCGACCCTAGTGAGGAGAAGCGGCTCAGAAAATGGATGGATGGATGGATGGATGGATGGATATCAGATGAGTGCAAAAGGGCACTTTTTTTCAGCCAGGGCCAAAGTCAATAAGCTTGAGCATCACTCGGGGTCTATCTTTGCATGTGCATGTGGACATACATACCTCTTACTGCTATAGAATTTATAATGATTTACAAACAAGCAAATATTCCATCTGCTTGCACAGCACATGGAGTTTTTCCTCTACTGTTTCAATCTTTATGCAGCGACAGATCGAAAGGGACAAGAACACACGTTTGACTGCGCAAATATTGACACCAAGGGTTTGCTGTGCTCAATTTCACCACCGGTCGTTCTACTAATTATTTCTACCTGAGTCACTTCTACAAACGCATCCAGTCATCCAAAAAGCACTAACAAACCAGTTGTGTACACATGTGTCACTTCTCCAAGGTATACAGTATGTTCCATTTAAGGAAAAAAGTTACTATAGACACAGTTCACCAGATGTCCGGTCTCTATGTAATGTGATTAATGAAGTGAAAGGCTGGCTTGCATTACACAAAGACAACAGCCGGATGCTCAAACACTTGCATGCACTAAAAAAAGAATAATGTGACCTGTTTATTTCATAGATCAGACTTCGACAAAAACCTCTACAAAAAAAAAGACGAGATCAGATTGTACAAAAAAATATAGTGGTTTGACTGTAAAATGAGATGGTACAGCTGCAGTGTAATATTGGTGGACCAACTCGGAAACATATCAAGCTGTATTAGCACTAACATCCATCCAGTTCAGAACTATTGAGCAAGGATATTATTCACTGTTACTTTAAATGAAATGTCTTTTTAATTTTGTGGTATATGGCCATTAAAAATGAAAATAACACCAACCCAGTTTGTTTTAGTATCCTTTACCTGTGGGTCACAGCTACTATATAGTACTACCTGTTACACAAGAAACTTTGAGACCACGTGACTTTTGTTTCAACTGGAGGCATATTCCTGCACTTGCCACTCGTGCTCTTAAATATCTCCAGAGGTTTGCTGGCATTAATGTCAGAGATGTGTTTGGAAACACAAGCGGCAGCAGGGGTACATGTGCTTATGTACATACACAGAATGTCCATGTTGACTCACTGATATGAACTGTGAGAGGAGGATCATCTCTTTGCCGTCAGTGATAGTGTAGAAAAGTAGGTCCTCCATACTGGACATCAACCTACTTCTGCGAACACAAAGCAAAATAGACAGAACGCAGTGACCTGCATACCCCGAACAATGTGAGCGTGATAAGTAGACCTTTACATACAACAGATTCTGAAATACTGGGCAAATGTTTGTGTGTGTGTGTGTGTGTGTGTGTGTGTGTGAAGAATATACAGGCACATCATAAATGTTTATTTTGTTTATTTCAGTAGTTCAGTTCAAAAAGTCAAACTATGTTCTACATATGTATTAAACGCATGGGACAATACTTTTCAGAAGGCAAATTCAAAACTAATTTATGTATTAAAAATATTTTTGCTATTTTTCTGTAATATTCTAATTCCTTACTGTGTTATAATCATAAAAATCACAACTCACAAAGTGATATATATATATATATATATATATATATATATACATATATAAAAGGGTGGTACTCGATTAAAAGAATTAATCTAATTAATAAGAAGCTTTGTAATTAATTAATCTTGATTGAAGGCCTTTTAATCGTACAACAATATTTGTCCAAAAAAGCAGCACTGTTTAATTTAAATGGATTTTAATGGACGACTGAATCAAATAATTGATGCAGACAGGAATATTGTTAACTCTGGAAAAATACATTTGAATTTAAAATTATAAAAAAATTTATAGAAAATATCCCTGGTCAAAGTTAAACAGACCTAAAGAAAAAGTGCCATTTTAAGACAGTTTGTTTAGAACAGTATTGCCTTTAAATGGTTTCTGCGTGGCAGTTAAAAACTTGGATTCCATGACGGAGGGTTGAAGAGCTTTGGTGGAATGAAAACTCATTTTTGCACAATTTGCACAAAACCGCACTTATCAAAGCTTCAATCGGGTAGTTTCATCCAATTCCTCCATTTTGGTTGCAGAGCGCTCTCTCTCTCTCTCTCTCTCTCTCTCTCTCTCTCTCTCTCTCTCTCTCTCTCTCTCTCTCTCTCTCTCTCTCTCTCTCTCTCTCTCTCTCTCTCTCTCTCTCTCTCCAGAAAAAGTAAAATATTTCGATTGATTTAATGTGACCTTAAATTCTTCTTTTTCAACAAAAACTGAGAAGTAAATGGTGATTTCTTCACAGTATTGTAACTTTTTGAATTCCTAATTTCATGGGTTTTATGAGTCGGAAGCCCAAATTATGTAAAAATAAACAAATAAATACTTGAAATTGTTTAAATTGTGGGACCGGAATCTATAATCTAGATTAATTTAAATTTAACTTTTTGAATGGAATTATGGAAATAAATAAACTGATTTTCTAATTTTTTGAAAGGGTCTGTATATATATATATATACAAATCCAATTCCAATGAAGTTGGGACGTTGTGTTAAACATAAATACAAACAGAATACAATGATTTGCAAATCATATTCAACCTATATTTAATTGAATACACTACAATCCAATAAACGACAATGACAAGATATTTAATGTTCAAACTGATAAACTTTATTGGTTTTAGCAAATAATCATTAATTTAGGATTAATTGATTGAAATTATGATTTGCTAAAAACAATAAAGTTTATCAGTTTAAACATTAAATATCTTGTCATTGTCGTTTATTGGATTACAACCCCAATTCCAATGAAGTTGGGACGTTGTGTTAATCATAAATAAAAACAGAATACTATGATTTGCAAATCATGTTCGACCTATATTTAATTGAATACACTACAAAGACAAGATATTTCATGTTCAAACTGATAAACTTTATTGTTTTCAGCAAATAATCATTAACTTAGAATTTTATGGCTGCAACACATTCCAAAAAAGGTGGGACAGGGACATGTTTACCACTGTGTTACATCACCTTTTCTTTTAACATTCAATAAACGTTTGGGAACTGAGGACACTAATTGCTGAAGCTTTGTAGGTGGAATTCTTTCCCATTCTTGCTTGATGTACAGCTTCAGCTGTTCAACAGTCCGGGGGCTCCGTTGTCGTATTTTACGCTTCATAATGCGCCACACATTTTCAATGGGAGACAGGTCTGGACTGCAGGCAGTGGCAGTCAAGTACCCGCACTCTTACTACAAAACCACACTGTTGTAACACATGCACAATGTGGTTTGGCATTGTCTTGCTGAAATAAGCAGGGGCGTCCATGAAAAAGACACTGCTTGGATGGGAGCACATGTTTCTCCAAAACCTGTATGTACCTTTCAGCATTAATGGTGCCTTCACAGATGTGTAAGTTACCCATGCCATTGGCACTAACACAGCCCCATACCATCAGAGATGCTGGCTTTTGAACTTTGCGTCCATAACAGTCCGGATGGTTCTTTTCCTCTTTGGCCCAGAGGACACGACATCCACAATTTCCAAAAACAATTTGAAATTTGGACTCGTCAGACCACAGAACACTTTTCCACTTTGCATCAGTCCATCTTCGATGAGCTCGGGCCCAGAGAAGCCGGCGACGTTTCTGGGTGTTGTTGGTAAATGACTTTTGCTTTGCACAGTAGAGTTTCAAGTTGCACTTACGGATGTAGCGCCGAAACTCTAGTTATTGACATTGGTTTTCTGAAGTGTTCCTGAGCCCATGTGGTGATATCCTTTACACAACTCCTTTACACAACTGCTAACGATCCCCCCAAGCTGAGAACAATAGCACACTAGCCAACGACTTGAATACCTTCTATTGCAGATTTGAAAAGGACAGTTTCACTCCACACACCCACCCGGCCGCACCCGCGACCACAACCACACCTCTGACTTCTGCGTTAACCATCCATGAACAGGATGTGAGACGCATCTTCAAACAACAGAAGATTAACAAAGCAACAGGACCGGACCATGTGTCCCCATCCTGCCTCAAAGTCTGCGCGGACCAGCTCGCTCCAGTCTTCACTCAGATCTTTAACAGATCTTTGGAAATGTGCGAAGTTCCATCCTGCTTCAAACGCTCCACCATCATTCCAGTCCCCAAGAAACCTGCAATCTCTGGTCTGAATGACTACAGGCCTGTCGCTTTGACATCTGTGGTCATGAAGTCCTTTGAACGTCTCGTGCTGGACCACCTCAAGAGTGTCACAGGTCCCCTGCTGGACCCCCTGCAGTTTGCCTACCAAGCGAACAGGTCTGCGGATGATGCAGTCAACATGGGACTGCACTTCATCCTAGAACACCTCGACAGTGCAGGGACCTACGCGAGGATCCTGTTCGTGGACTTCAGCTCAGCGTTCAACACCATCATCCCTGAACTCCTTTCAACCAAGCTTCTCCAGCTCAGCGTCTCACCTGCCATCTGCCAGTGGATTTACAGCTTTCTGACGGGCAGGACACAGCAGGTCAGGCTGGGGGAGGCCACCTCATCCACACGCAGCATCAGCACTGGGGCGCCCCAAGGTTGTGTCCTCTCTCCGCTGCTCTTTTCTCTCTACACGAACGACTGCACCTCAGCGAACCCGACTGTCAAGCTCCTGAAGTTTGCAGATGACACCACTGTCATCGGCCTCATCAAGGACGGTGACGAGTCTGCATATCGACAGGAAGCGGAGCGGCTGGAGCTGTGGTGCGGGCGACACAACCTGGAGCTGAACACGCTCAAGACGGTAGAGATGATCGTGGACTTCAGGAGGCATCCTTCGCCACAGCTGCCCCTCACGTTGTCCAGCTGCCTTGTGTCAACCGTCGAGACCTTCAAGTTCCTGGGAATTACAATCTCTCAGGACCTGAAGTGGGCGAACAACATCAACTCCGTCCTCAAAAAGGCCCAGCAGAGGATGTACTTCCTGCGGCTTCTGAGAAAGCACGGCCTGCCACCGGAGCTGCTGAGACAGTTCTACACAGCGGTCATCGAATCGGTCCTGTGTTCTTCCATCACAGTCTGGTTTGGTGCTGCTACAAAAAAGGACAAACTCCGACTGCAACGGACAATCAAAACTGCTGAAAGGATTGTCGGTACCCCCCTACCCACCATTGAGGACTTGCACGCTGCCAGAACTAAGACAAGGGCGTGCAAAATCCTCTCGGACCGTCTGCACCCCGGTCACCAGCTCTTCCAGCTCCTTCCCTCAGGTAGGCGCTACCGATCAACGCAAACTAGAACTAGTAGACATTCCAACAGCTTCTTCCCTCTTGCGATCAACTTCTTAAACACCTAACCTACAATTCCATTACAACAAGCTGGCAATTTTTTGACTTGAGTTCGTTGTCACATTTCTCTGGGGCCAATTATTTATTACTTGTGCACTCATTGTAGTTGTCTCGCCATGCTGCACTATTTGCATATACTGGCCACTCATGCCAGAGTAGCATCTGCTCCATTTGCACACTGATTGAGGAGTATCTGTAACATTTGCACAACCGACATTGTCCCAGATGATCGCACTACTCGTCACTTTAAACCGCATACACTCCTTGAAGTCTCAGCGCCCTTTGCACAATGGTCATTGCACCGGACTATTGCAATATTAGTCGTTCGAACTGCTCTAAGTGCTAGAGGACTCTGCATCTTTTTGCACAATTGTTTTTTGTCAATGTCTTTATGTCCCCAAAGTGTTCTGTAAATTGACTGTTTGTTGTACTAGAGCGGCTCCAACTACCGGAGACAAATTCCTTGTGTGTTTTGGACATACTTGGCAAATAAAGATGATTCTGATTCTGATTCTGATTCTGACATTGATGTCGGTTTTTGATGCAGTGCCGCCCGAGGGATCGAAAGTCACTGGCATTCAATGTTGGTTTTCGGCCTTCCCGCTTACATACAGTGATTTCTCCAGATTCTCTGAACCTTTTGATGGTATTGTGGACCGTAGATGATGAAATCCCTAAATTCCTTGCAATTGTACATTGAAGAACATTGTCCTTAAACTGTTCGACTATTTTCTCACACGCTTGTTCACAAAGAGGTGAACCTCGCCCCATCTTTGCTTGTGAATGATTGAGCAATTCAGGGAAGCTCCTTTTATACCCAATCATGGCACCCACCTGTTCCCAATTAGCCCGTTCACCTGTGGGATGTTCCAAACAGGTGTTTGATGAGCATTCCTCAACTTTCTCAGTCTTTTTTACCACATGTCCCAACTTTTTTGGAACGTGTTGCAGCCATAAAATTCCAAGTTAGTGATTATTTGCTAAAAACAATAAAGTTTATCAGTTTGAACATTAAATATCTTGTCTTTGTAGTGTATTCAATTAAATATAGGTTGAACATGATTTGCAAATCATTGTATTCTATTTTTATGCATTTGTAACACAACGTACCAACTTAATTGGAATTGGGGTTATATTTACATCTAAAATAATAATTTAAAAAAAAATATTCATGATGCCTCAGGAATAAAGATAATTCATTATCAGAAGACAAATGTTTTTCTCCACTTTCCGCTCTGTGTCAAGGTCTAAACAAATGTCACATTAATGATTAATTATGATCCTCAAGTAAACACTGCTTTAAAGATTGTCATCTTACAACAGATTGCTCTTGTTTTGGTTCCGAATATGGAGATATGCTCAGGGCAGGCGTGGAACTGTTCTAGTGAGATACAGGGCTGCAACCCACCCCCATAATCATAAAAAAAATGCCTTATTACCTTTAACAGAAAGCTGTGGTATAGCAGTCTCTTAAAATAACTATAATATATACAGTAATTGCGTGATGGATTGGTTTTAGTGTGTTGAATAAAGTCCGAGAATTCCAAATTGGCACTTGCATCCATTGATTTTGCTGCATGTGGCCTTCGAAGGAAAAAGTTTGGACACCGCTGCGTTCACGGAACAGTCACTGTAACTGTTATATCAGTGTAACAGTTGGATTGGGATTTCTCGTAAATAGATTAGCCATGCCTAGAAAGTGGGGAGCGGGGTTGACATGCTAAAGAGACAACTGTTACTGTTATGCTGGTTACTTGTGACCTGAGTTCAATACTGCAGTGTGTGTGGACGTACTCCGGTTTCCTCCCACATCCCCAAAACATGCACGGTAGGTTAACTGAAGAATCTAAGTTGTCCGTAGGGGTGAACGTGAGTGCAAATGGTTGTTTGTTAATATGTGTCCTGCGATTGGCTGGTGACCAGTTCAGGGTGTACCCAGTTGCCTCCCCAAAGTTAGCAGGGATAGGCTCCAGCATACCCGCGACCATAGTGAGGATAAGCGGTGGAGAAAAATGGATGGATGGATATAACATTTGGTTGTATCACACAGCACTATAGAGAAACATCTTTTGTGTTATCATGTCATTTAATTTTATGTATAATGATCATGACAACAAGATCATTTATATTAGTTCATTACTTTCTTCTATTATTATTAAGAGAATAAAGGGAATTTGATCGATGAGCAGTATCAATAATGGATTCAAAATTGCTAAATTCTAATCAATTCCCATCCCTATTTAAGATGCACGTGTACACAACAAATACATATGTCAACAGCATCCAAGTGCATCCCAGTCAGTCAGATCAGCAAAGTAATGAGCATCTTTATTTTAGTAGAGAAATACAGTTCTGAACTTGTGCCACTTCAATTTTTTGTTGTCCTTCTGCCAACTTTGTGTATTTTCTGCATATTAGTATTATTGGTAAAATATTATCTTTATTTTATTTACATTTATTACAATGATTGTAATACCTCGGGGGGAGTTCAGTTCACACCCTGCTGTTAACCCATTGAGGAATTTCTATTGATTAGTACAGATGTATACAGTATTGTAAGTGTATCCCCATAAAGGACGGTGTTTTCTTTATCCGACTTTGTTGATCCACGGCTTACTAACCCACTCAGTACTTCCTGACTGTAGCCTCAAGGAAAGCTTGGTCCAAATAAGTGACTCATGCAGCAGGTGAAATTACTTAAGTCTGGCTTGTATTCTTGAACACATGAAGTGCATTTATTACCACACAAGTGTGTCGGCCTGTGATGACCTACTTGGCGTGTCCTGTATCCACATCAGGACCAGTCTGGTGATGAAGGGCTCTGCGGGCGTGAGGTGATCCTGTGACCCGACAGGGCAGAAAAGCAGCTTGTTGAATCCCGGACAAAACACTTCTGTCAGCTCCAACTCTTGTCGCGACTCTTGCATTTTTAAATAGGTGCAATACTCCGGGGCTGGCTGTCAGAGTTTTCAGACAATGCATTGTGATAAGTAGGACCTAATCTTTAATAACTGAAAATAGTTGATTTTTCCACCCCCTGTAGTTGATCTAGACTACTGTGACCAGTGCTTTGGGGTGTTCAGTTAGCAGCAGCTGCCCTTTCAACTACATGCTGCTGTAAGGGGGCGGGGACACGCACGCGGTGTGATGGTTGAGATGCCAGGGTCAATAAACAACAGCAGCTGCTTAGACCAAACTGGATATGCTTTGAGCTAGTGCATGATCCAATACTGTGTAAGCTTATCGGTCAAATATTACAGTTGCAGTTTCATTCACTGGAATGTACACGTGAGGAATGACACCTCAACCCTTGAATTTCCATTTCGATTTCTAAAACTATTTCCACCATTAATGTGACCTCTAAACTGTACAACTCATTTTTTTTGGAGAGGGGAATTAAAAAAAAAAAAGAGACTGCGATCAAGTGTTTGCACAATTGTGCACACCCTACTATAACTGGGATGTGGCTCTGTTCAGAATTCACAAATCACATTCAAACTCATGTTAAATGGGGGGGAGGTCAGCACACACCTGACAGCATTTCAAGTGCATCTGATTAATCCAAAATGAAGTTCAACTGTTATAGTAGGCTTTTCCTGACATTGTTGTTATTTGCTTACTCGCAGAACATTTTGTGCTAACAATGACTGGTATTTGGAAATGCTCATAATTCCCTCCACTTTGTGGAGGGCCCCAGTTCCAGCTGAAGAAAAGCAGTCCTTGATGCGTGATGCTGCCACCACCATGCTTCACCATCGGAATGGTTTTTTTCTACGGTTCTGAGCAGTGTTGTGCTTGCGGAAAACATACAGTACCTTTTGGAATTCGAGCCAACAAATTCAACGTTGGTTTCTTTGGACCATAACACATTTCCCCACGTGTTTTGGAGACTTTGTCAGCGGGAGCCTAACCCAGCTAGCTGACTTTGGGCAAAAAGCAGCGTACGCCCTGGACTGGTCGACAGCCAACTGAAGAGCGCATACTGTATAGACAAACAATTTACAGACTTTTACAAATCCAACATGTTTTTGAAATGTAGGAGGAAGCCAGAGCACCTTCAAACCTGAACCACTGATCTGTGAGGTAGACGTAGCCCTATTCCTCCGTGCTGCCCCAAACACTAAACTATATTCCTATTATTTGAACTCTCTCATCTAACTATACTACTGTAAGTCACCAAAATATTAGGACCAGCTTCATGATGTGGTACAGGTTTCCACAACTACATTAATAAACATTTTGTTCAATGAGATAGAGCTTTTGTCATGAATATCCTTATATTGCTACTCTATTGGTGCTGTTGTCAGCTACTGTAGTGACATCTCATGGTGAGTTCACTTTACTGACCATTAATATGTTCCTCCTCTAGGCAGCGCCCTCACTCCAGAAGCGTCAGCTCGGGTCAGCCCCGAGCTTTTGGGGCAGGACACTTCACAGTCATGTGTCTGAGATGCTTCCTTTCAACACACTTGCTGGCACAGGCCGTCATGTGATTTGTCTTTCTTGAATTTGACTTCCTCTCGTCCATTTCTGCTGTAAGAGACAGAGAATTCTTACAGGGCAGTAGAAAGTCAATCTTCTTGCCAGCGGGGAGCCTATATCATATGTTAGGCTTTATTTTGACCTTATTTGTGAAAATATAGATTGCGGAGGTGCAGTGCATCGAAAACATTTGTATGAGACTGCCACCCTATGTAAGGTTTATGCCACAGCTGTAAATAGTAAAGCACAGTGTTGTTTATTAATTAGATGTCAAAATCTAGTTATTTACTTGCATTCCTCAACAGAAAAATCATTTGTAGTGGTTTAATGTTATGCTTGATTCATTTCTGACTTCTGTGAGAGGCCAAAGTTTAGTTCTACAAAGGTAAATTTGATTTGAAATTTCGAATTCACAAAATCGCACGAAGAGTCCACATTCAGGTACAGTACATCATGATGCTGGATGGTTTCTGAGACAAATAGTCTCATTTGTTAAAAGTTGTTGTTTGTATTGCAAACAAATACAATCAACAAAATGTATAAATGCAAAAAGTGAGGAACAGAAATCCTGAGATTTTAAATTTGGGGGAATTTAACTTGCCTCTAATGAATTGCATTGCATCATTGCTAATCCTCATCATCTCGTCATCGAGGTACGTGTTAAACATGTTCGCCGTCCTCACTGGGACTACAATCATGCAAATCATTCATTTCATTCAGCAGATGAGGTTCATCCGTAATCCCTCAATTGAACACGACCTAAATAGGCTGCGCTTTTGGACCTGTGACTTATCTCAAGAGGTGAATGGCTACTCGTAGCCTCTGTGTACTATTTCAGCCGGTTGTACCCGCTCTGTTTTCAGGCAAAAATGTTTTCCATTCCTGGGCCAATGAATACTACCTTTGTCCCTTCATCCTCCATCTTGTGTGAGAAAGCCCCCCTCGCTAGACTCACCAAGACTGCACAAACTTAACCTCTTCCCCCTACACCTCACACAGGAAAAGGAGGCTTTGATTCAGGCCCCGTAAAACGAGGACTGGGTGAAGAGTCGCTTTGGTGGCGGCAGTCAGTGTTGGACATTTAGCTCGAGTAGCTGTTGCGTTACATTCTGTTAGCACAAAGCAGTAGGTACTGGATAACAATCAATATCACACTACGTACGGCATTTGGGCACATTATACTATATTTACTCATTGTCAAAAAGCTAGCATTTGGTATTAGTAGTTACCTCCCATACCTACCCTCTCTGCCTCTCTGGTTACCTTATTACCAACCTATTTTTCAACAATTAGCTTCTGACCTACCTACTCACCTACCGCCTAGCCTCTTGATTACCTTAACGCACCCATCACTGATAATGTAGTGGTACACAAGGCTGACTTGTGTATCAATTCATTATGTATTCCATCTTTCACTCAAAATCACCAGGCATAGACACCAGCTTCCTCCAAGACTAACGGATCGGTCTTATAGAGAGCAAATGGAGAGGATAGCTTTTTACTTGTATGACATTTTAGAGGAGGCTGAACTGCCCTTGAAGCCTCTGGGAATCATATTTGTTTCTCAACTACTAACCGACTCCAGTGATTTTTCAGGCGGATTCAGGTCTGGAATACAACTCCGCCATTCTAAACTTTGATCTTGATGGTTTTTGATCACATGACCGGTATTTGTTTGTCTGCTACGTTGGAGATCCAGAGCTACTAGACCAACTGGTGTTTGTTTTCATTTGTTCGCTTTTCCTATATTAATCTAATCAATTAATATCAATTAATATCAGCTATGTTACAAATCTTCCAATCAGGGGAGGCGTCATCCATATGGGCTTTTCGGCGCATCCTATCCCTATCCCTGGCGCCTATCCCAGCTATCTTTGGGCGAGAGGCGGGGTAGACCCTGAGCTGGTCACCAGCCAATTGCAGGGCACATATAAACAAACAACCATTCACCCTCACATTCACACCTACGGGCTATTTAGAGTCTTCAGTTAACCTACCATGCATGTTTTGGGGATGTGGGAGTACCCGGAGAAAATCCAAGTAGGCACAGAGAGAACATCCAAGGTCCACACAGACGAGGCTGGATTTGTACCTGGGTCCTCAGAACTGTGAGGCAGATGCATTAAACAGTTGTCCACCGTGCCGCCAGTGGGTCTCTCATCCAAGTGCAATCAGGCCTGACCCTGTTCAGCTTCTGAGAACAGACGAAATCAGGTGTTTTCAGGGTAGTATGGCCGCAATTATCATTATTATTATTATTATTAGCTAGCTAGCAAGCTCACATAGTAACGCCCACCACCTGTCCAACTGTCGTTACTCTGCAGGTAGCGAGTCTTGGCAGGTGAACTTTTCCTAAGTACAGTAAAATACCATTGAACAAAATAGACAGTATGTAGGTTTCCAGAAGTGGTAATGGTAATTTAAAACATAGCATGAGCAAAACTATAATTCATCGCTTACCCTGTTGAGCTAAATAAGTCTGAGTATCTATTTATTAATTACTTTGAGGTAAAATTGAGCAGACGAAAAGATTTCAAGTCTGTGAAGAGTCCCTGCGTTCACTTCTGAATTTGCATCTGGTCAGAGGCATGAGCATACGCAATAGCTGAGCATATTCGTCACTGGATTGACGAATCAAAATCTCATTGGATTGACAAGAATGAAACTTTAATTCTCCTGAATTTTCTTGAAATCATGTTAAGATAACAAATAACAAAATCTGATTAATTAATATAATTCAAAGATATTTCCAATTTGTAGATCAAACACACTCCCAAGTTCCTTTTTTTTGTGTATCTATCTATCTATCTATCTATCTATCTATCTATCTATCTATCTATCTATCTATCTATCTATCTATCTATCTATCTATCTATCTATCTATCTATCTATCAGTGATGTATTTTCCTGTGAAAAGCTGTGAAAACCTTGTTGCATGTCCCAATTATCATGAAATTAGCAGAATCTGTATATTTACTTCCACAGTTCTTCTCATAAAAGTACAAGTTTCCTTTTTTCCAAAAATCTTGAGAGTCCATTGGTCCCTTTTTCATAATGATACACCTCCAGAGCCTCCCCGTGCTCTCAGATGGCTCTACAGTCACCAATGTGTGCGTGTACACAAGCCCATAGCACCAATCCCCAACGCCTTATACCTCTGTGACCGCTATGCCGAAACCTAGACACCCTGTAGACCCCTGGAGCCTCTGTGCAGCAGTACAGTCTTGAAAGATCAGGCCCCCACCACATCACCATCACCACCCTCCGGCCGTCTCCGCCATCTCTTCCCCTACCTCCAAACTGGGCCCCCTCCCTTCTTCATCCACCCTGCTTCCACACCCTCCCTCACCCACCAACCCCCATCCTCACCACGCAGCTATCCCACCGCCTTGCCATCTCGCAGCATTCCGCGGGCCGCCGTGTACACAGAGGGCTATTGTGCATGCTGGGGGATGGCAGAAGGCAGTGTACAGTCAGAGCAGCACAGCAAAAGGATGCGGGAAATGAAATAAAAAACTTAATGTCGCATTAATATCATGCTATATGTTAATGTGACTCCTTAGGTTTCGTAGGATTAGTATTTAGCGTTGCTGCTGTTGCACGCTGTATCAGTGCTGCACCAATAAGTGAATCCTCTTTTCTCCCTTTCTTGCTATATAATTACATTGCATTTGTGCTATGAGTTTACTGTTTGGCCTATATTAATGTGTACTGAGATTTTCAAAGCTGTATTTTACTTAGTTAGTTAGTTTACATGACACAGGCAACGATCTACTAAGTCTCACTGTGTGTTCCTTCAATTGGTCAAAGGAAATGATCACAGATGAAGCTGGGAAAACACTGTTTTGAATCCTGAAATGTCAACTCATTATCATTAGTTGTGATTTAAACTTGAATTTTCGATACCAAGTAGCTACAACACATTTGTTGTTGTCGATTCACTCTTCACTATTATTGTCACCGGCAAACCTGGGTATACTGTAAAACTGGTTGACTGGAGTGAAGATGGCCAGTCCAAATCTTTCTTTGCTTCATGTGGAATGATGGAGGCTCGCCAGATAGTCACAACCCTGGAATCACGGTGCCTCTCTGCCTGACAAAGGCCTGCTTTCAAGCTTCCTCACCTGGCCAACCTAACAGAGAGCTTCACGATAACGATCACGTGGACGTTTCATCACCTTGCAGCTTCACAAAAAACAGTAGCGGCATCAGTATTCTGTTTTAAGATGAAAGACACTATGGTGGGTGTCCAAATTCATGCAAGTGCACACAACTGCTTAAACTGATATATGAAATGAATCAGCACAGGCTTAATTGTTTTTTTTTCCAAAATGTACACTCAATATGTGCGCAAGTCTTCATATAATTGAGTTTCTCATCGAACGTTTTACTGTTCATCACAACTTCCTGTTAATTGTCTCTGTCCAAACAGAGCAACGTCCCGGAAAGTTGGACTGTACTGCGAACACAACTCATTGCAATGCCCACAGACCAGTTGAACACATAAAAGTTGTCAAATGCCCACACTTTAATCCGTAATCCACAGACTAGACCGTAACAAACAACCCTGCTGACCCGGTGCTTGGTTCCCATAAGAGTTATCGGGCTGCTGGCCCCTCATTCTTTCAGAAACTTGGAATTTTCTTAGGCTGAGGATTTGGAAAGGTAACCTCATTGTTCAGCCGCAATTTCAATCATATGTAATACTTAATCAGTGCTAACAAGTTAGCAAAGACATTTTCATTTGATGTCATGGAAAACTCAAGCATACAGTGTCAGTCATCAGTGTCCACATAGTGAAGTAGTATGGCATGACAGTATTTATATTATAATCTATCTGTCTGTTCCAATGTAATCAGGAAATCCAGTCGTGGGCTTATTCCTTGCTGAATTACATAAAGATTTTTGAGAATGGCACTGAAGTATAATCATGCTTTTTTAAAAAGTTCTAGCTTGTTGGATATCTCTACAAAACCACTAGAAGCCTGCACTCTGCTGTCCACACAAGCTCCACTTTCCTACAGAAAGTGGAGGTGCATCACTTGGCCAGACCAAACGGGTCAAGGGAGGAAGGTGAAAAAAAAATCCCTGGGAGAGTAGATGGTGCTGGATTGAGGGGAGGGATATGAGGTTCAGGTTTCAGCTCGATAGGGGGTCTGGGGGAAGGACTGGCATTTTGGAATATACGAAGATCCATACAAGACACAGTGGACATAAAACCGCGGTGCTTGCCCTGACACAGTGGGAGCAGAGTGCCAGCTGGGGCCCCGCGTTGGATTCCACTTAGTCTTTGGAGGGTTTGACTGCATGGTGCCTTCGGTCTCTGGGAACACGCATTTAACACAGAACTGACTGAACGCCTCCTCCATCCCTTCACTTCTCACCCGAGCTATTGCATGTCTAATATTTAGACATGTTCAGCTTTGTGGATTCAAGGACTGTTCTGCTACTTGTAGCATCCCAAGTTGTTTTACTGACCGTGGTCAGGTGTCAGGAAGAGGATGACCGTAAGTAGTCAACTTTTCTTTCTTCGTCTCTTAAATTCTTTTGTTTTGCAGATCAAAATGATCAAAATGACCAACATTTCTTCTGGACAAAGATTTACCAGACTATTTAAGTCTGCAGTATTATTCTAAATGCAGTGTTTTTCGGTCAAGTAGGAAGATGCTATTCTGAGTATTCCAGTGTATCTTCTGTAGACTTGATGAGGATGTCAAGGCCTGTCTTTGGGGGATGGCGGACCAGGTGAACAAGTACTCATTTGTACTCACCTGGCACTGACTGTACAGAGAAGGTTTTTTTTCCCAAATTCTTCAGCTCAAGACCCAAATCAGAGAGTTGCCATAGACATACAAATGAACGATAATTTAAAAAAAAGACATAAGACATGATTCAAGAAGTTACTTGGCCATTAAAATGTATACCTACTTGGCGATCGATGAAGTGGATTGCAGGGTTTCACTTTGAGAACCCAGCAAAACACTGACCTCGGCCCTATTTTGGTTCCCAATCCTAAATTTCGCTGCATTGTTTACACTCATTTTTCAGTCTGTCTGGATGCCATTTTCCTCAGCAGGGACACCTGTATGTTTAGTTTTTAGAAGTCACAGCAAGGATGGATAAGTATGTATGCAACTGGAGAGTCAGTCATCACACACGGCAAAATCATTGTTGTCGTGATGTGAAGTGACAGGGTCAAGCCGTGCGTGACCTCAGCCTAAGGAGGCTCAAACGGTGGCAGGAAGCCAATGGCGGTTATTAACTGAGTTGATACACCGTGGGGGCCCAACAGATGAAGGAACCCATTTATTGCAACATCCATTCGGACTTTTAGCTGTGAACTAGATGGCAAGGTTTGTGTTGAGCATCAACGCCTCAAATACTCCTAAAAAGCAAATAGCAGCAGTTAGCAGTTGGTCGGACAAACAAATTGGGCTTTCTTAAGCAGCTGCCGTGTTTGTACTGTCGCATGACGCCACTATGTGGTCCAGATGGAGAATTTTGAGAGACCCCCTGTTTACCTAAGGCAGCAGCTTGTCAATTGGACACAGTGTTCCTGTAAAAGAGTTTCATTCATAGGAGCAGCAGATGCCCAACTCATGAAGTATAGTCAGTAAAAAAAAAAAAAAAAAACAGGGAATGACTTCAGCTTGGATACAACTATTTACATTACAACTCTTAGCTTTTGTAAGTTTGTGATGTAGATTTCAAACTTGTGTGTTTGTGGGTCACAGCAGCACTAGTTCATGGGCACCAGTGAAGCAACAGCCACCCATTCATTCAAATCATTCAATCACACTAATGAATCTCTGCAGGTGATTTATTGTTTTAAAGATGTATACCTTGCAAAGCTTTTAATTGTTACAGGGACTTTATTTCTCCCACCAATCTCCACGCCTTTGTTTTCTGAAGCACACACCTTCCATCTTACCCTGATGCTGCCCCTTCCAGCTCCTCACCCCCTCACATCCTCCTTTTCTCAAACAATTTCTAAACATCAACTGCACATCTAAATTCCTAAACTTTATCCTAACTTTCTTTGGAACTGTCTCATTGCCCGGCCCCCCTCCTCCACCTGCCACACACCCCCTGCTGCTCACCACAGACGAGGCAGGTGGCTGCATCCAGGACAGCCAGCTGTTTCATGATAAGGATGTGTGGAAGCCAGAGCCGTGTCGAATCTGTGTGTGTGACAGCGGAGCGGTTCTGTGTGATGAGATAATCTGCGAGGAGATGAAGGAGTGTGCCAACCCTATCATCCCATCTGGAGAGTGCTGTCCCATGTGCCCCGCCGATGCCAGTGCCCACATTGGTTGTAATTTATTTATTCACGTAGCCATAAATAAATTACTCTTTTCGCTTGGCTCACCCTGGCTAACACTACTGAATGGGGAATGCTGCATGATCCAAATTGGCTGCATGATCACCGCTCACATCATCTTGGAACCACTAGTTTTAACTGTCCTTAAAACATTGAGCTTTATTTTGAGCTACATACTTAAAGTTCAAATTCACTTTGAAACTAGTAATCACAACAGTCCTGTTGCACAATGCATGAATCCTGTAGTGTGAGGTCAACGGTGTCTACATTCATTACAACTGATTTATTGGACATACTTGAAAACCTAAAGAAAACCATGATGCATTTTGTCAAGATTCGAATAGAACGTGACCGAGATTGACGGCCTTTAAGACCCCTTTTTTTAAGACCCTCGGTCTTCAGAAACAGCCTCATATCAAATGCTGCCATCTATAGGCTCATATATAAATGCTCTTTTATTTAAAAGGCGCAAACCTCCACCATAAACTGCTCAATCATCTTAATTCTTCGGATTTCTCTGACTATGCAGATTATTTTTTTAACTGCTTTGATGTTTTGTTTTAAATGACACTCATCATCATCAACACATGCTTCAGCTCCCTCCTTATTACACTAACCAACATGGGGTTTTGGCCTGTGGGTTTGGTCACCACTGCATCATCACATTTGATCATTTCTTCTCCTGAAACTCAACAGTAGACTTCAAAAATCCATAAAAAGTCTTGAAACGCTCTTAAATGTGTCCTTCTTTCTTTTCCATCACCCGTCCATCAACGACATCAGAGACGATCGGCACGAGGGTGAGGCACTGTGAAAATTCTGTTACCATGACAACACATTTTGGTTAAATACGAAGCCTTCTTATTTCTCCACAGCCGGGGTTTAGCTTACTAACATGCTCTTTTATCAACCAGGGTCAGAAAGGTGAACCGGGCGAAATTGCAGATGTAAGTACAGTAAATCCATGTTGAAGCTGCTGTGGTCAAAATGCACCCTATAATTCACAGCGCATGCCTCTGACTTACTGTAACTTTGGTGTGGACCAAGAAGGTATCCACATTCATGCCTCATTCTGCCCTCAATTCTTTGCCCACGTATTTATTTCTTTATCTATTACATGTTTTTCTTCATTCCTGGAGTGTTAAATGATCCCCCCTAATGAGGCCTATGGTCATTATGGGTTTTCTACGTGGGTGCCTTGTTAGACTTTCTTTAAATTGGCAAAATCCTACATTCCTGGGACACAATGAACCACATCAAATCCTCTTAGATCGTCTCAGCGGCTTCACAGGCACACACACACACACACAAAAACACGTACACACACACAGGCATGTCAGGTGACCAAAGTCAGTTCAAGCAGAGGTCAAGCAAAAGTGATGTTTTCAGCCAAACCTGGCCTGTCAAATCAAATTTCCATGATGTTGTTGTTATTAGCTTGAGATTAAGACTGATAATCATTGATGACGCAACTACTCTTTTTTTATTTTTTTTTTATTTTTTTATTTTTTCCATCTGCAGGTAGTAGGACCAAGAGGGCCAGCAGGCCCCATGGTAAATATCATGATCTTATAGGCTCCATTTGGCCACTAAAAGCTGTTTCTTTGTGGCCTGAGCTAGTGTTCGCCACACTTGGAATGCTGCTGGGTTAAAGAACATTTTTGGTCTTGCAGGGCCCCCCAGGTGACCAGGGAGTACGTGGACCAGCTGGTGCAAAGGGTGACAAGGTAGAAGACAAAAAAAAAACGACATACATTAGTATTATTAAATTCCAGTGTTTGTATTAATGGCAATTCATAAACTGCAGGTGGGTGGGGTCCCATTATCATATATAGCTTTATCTTCTCCTCTATACATGACTTAATATCCTTATCAGTTCTTCCAGTGACCTGTCACTCAAAGCCAATGCACTGCCCGTTTTCCCCAAGGGAAATGCTGGACCTCGTGGAAGGGATGGCGAGCCTGGCACCCCTGGAAACCCTGGACCGGCTGGCCCACCTGGACCCCCAGGACTTGGAGGGGTGAGTCTGTAATCCGTGTATCACATATTTTGACAACCCCTCGTTGAATTTCAATCCCAAGAACTGTTGTTGCACAGGAGGCAATAAATTGTGCTCTTTCAAAATGTGCTTTTGTTAAGCTTGGAGCAGGTATTACTTGAAATAAAGCCATCATTGAGTATGTGTTGTACAGTACCTTCATTATGAAATGAACAGAATCCATTACTTTTGGTGTGTGTGTGTGTGTGTGTGTTTAGAACTTTGCAGCCCAGATGGCTACAGGTTTTGACGAGAAGGCCGGAGGTGCTCAGATGGGAGTGATGCAGGGACCAATGGTATGTGCTATCGTATATCATATCGTATCGTATATTCATTTGGTATACAGGAAGTGATCACTTACAACGTCAAGTCGCCATGCTGACTGAAATGTTTGCAATGCTGCCTTCCTGTGGTCAAAGTCTTACTAATACACAGAGTCAAATCGCCGTCTATTTTTTGTATACTAATGTATAATTGCGAACGTCACACATGAATGAACTAAACGCCACATATTTTTGAGACTTACAACTAATTGAATTGTAGAAATATGGTGCTTGGGAAATCATTGCTCCTCATATAGCCATGGTTTTGTACAATTCATTTACCACTTTTTGTTTCTCTCGCAGGGTCCAATGGGTCCCCGTGGCCCCCCCGGACCAAGTGGAGCCCCTGTAAGTGCATTTACCATAGCACAAAATGCAAAGAACAGCAAAAATCATCATAATTGTTTTATCTACAATGAAGCATATACATTTGCTAATAAATGTGTTATTGTTCGCGTAGGGGCCACAAGGTTTCCAGGGTGCCCCTGGAGAGGCTGGAGAGTCCGGTCCAGCTGTAAGTATTATCCCACAAAGGAAGAAGAATACAACTCAGAATTGTCATGAAATCACACAACCGTTGTTATTTCTCCATGTCAAGCATTTCATGTTTAACTGTTTGACTCACTTCATTTTGGCTGAAATGTGCTTGCGTTTTGCATCATTTTCATGACTGCATCTTAAAGTTGGTTTGGTGGATTTTCTCAAGGAGCATTTGCTTTATAATAGGGAGCAATGGGACCCCGTGGACCACTTGGACCTTCTGGAAAACCAGGAAGTGATGTAAGGATATTGAAATGTTCTCTTCAAATATCTTTAAGACAGGGGTCATTTCAGAGACACGACATGACACAGAGCAGAAACATACGTTAAATCAAACATTTTCTTCGGCCATTGCCCATTCCTATTACGCAACCACAATGTTAGAACACAAAATAATGGTAAAATAAGTGCAGTATAGATCTTATTTGCTGACATTCATTTTCTTGTTTCACCTTAGGGTGAGGCTGGCAAACCTGGCAAAGCTGGTGAGCGTGGACCTGCTGGACCTCAGGTTAGAGAATAAGTTTAATTACCTGATGACGTCATGCGAAGAAAAATGTCTTCCCTTCTCTCTCCGTGTGTGTTCATTTCAGGGAGCTCGTGGATTTCCTGGAACACCTGGCCTTCCTGGAATCAAAGGACACAGAGTAAGTACCCATCACTCCCTCACATTCGAAATATATTCTCTCACTTGACATTATAACACAATGTGACACTGCTCACTGAGGCCTAACCACTCTTGTCACTGCCACCTGTAGGGTCACCCCGGTCTGGACGGAGCTAAGGGAGAGACCGGTGCTGCGGGAGCAAAGGTGAGAGCAGTCCTTGCAAAACAATATTCCTTTTTCAGGCCCTGCATCCTATTGTTTGTTAATCTTCTGCCCGCTTGTCTCTTTTTGCCAGGGTGAGGCTGGTACATCTGGAGAGAATGGCGCCCCTGGACCTATGGTGAGTGCTTGCAATGGTGATGCCCATCATTCATTGCTTTACTGTTGTTTTATTTTGTAGTTAGCGTACAGCGATGTAGTGCGGCTGCAGCTTCCAACATGATTGTCTGTCATTACAGGGCCCACGAGGTCTGCCTGGTGAGAGGGGACGGACCGGTGCTGCTGGAGCTGCAGTGAGTTTTCATCTCTGCTTCACGTTTTTCAAGTTTTGTCCTTTCTCTTCACTGACTTTCCTGTCCCAACTCCATAGGGTGCCCGTGGAAATGATGGCTTGCCCGGTCCTGCTGGTCCACCTGTAAGTCATATTCTTGTTATTGTTTCATTGGCTTGAACTCATTTACCATTGAAAATACTTCAAATACAAATTATACAGCGCTAACCTGAAGTTTGTCCTTCTGTCTGCAGGGGCCTGTTGGTCCTGCTGGGGCTCCCGGCTTCCCAGGATCTCCAGGAGCAAAAGTATGTACAGACCTCCACTAGACTTTATGTTTAAAACAAAAAACACAGCTTGGTAATGTCTCATTGTGGAGCTGCAAATGTTATTATTGTGTCCTGCCAGGGTGAAGCTGGTCCGACTGGAGCCCGTGGAGCTGAAGGCCAACAGGGTCCCCGTGGAGAGGCTGGTACACCAGGATCTCCCGGACCTGCCGGAGCGTCGGTTCGTCGTTATTGTCAACTGCAGCAGTAACTCCGACTGTCCTCGAGATCTTATTGTAATATTTGTCCTTTCTCCCTGTGGAACAGGGTAACCCCGGAACTGATGGCATTCCTGGAGCCAAAGGATCTGCTGTAAGTCCACTCTCCTCATTTTCATGACATTATGTACAGGCGCATGCACAGACATTTTGGGGCGGCAGGTGTGCAAGCACAAAGAGGGCTCCAAATCTCCAAAATTATTCATAGAATTAACAAAAAACAAACAAACAAAATTATTATATGGATTATGGATTTCTTTCTGTTGAAACAGTCAATAATACGACTATTAACTGGAGATATGAAGGGAAGCTACAGTACATATAAAACATCTACATACCCCTGTTCAAATGCCAGGTTTTTGTGATTTTGTTTGTTTTTGTGACAAAACTGAGACCAAGAGAAATCATTTTAAAACTTTATTTTCCCACTATTAGTTAACCTAAAACCTGCACAACTCAATTGAAAACAAAACGCAATATTTTAAAATGCACAACTGAGATATTGTGGTTGTACAAGTGCACATGCTCTCATGTAAGAAATAGGGACGTGGCTATGTTTAGAATTAAGCAATCACATTCTCCAAACCTCAAATAAATCCCAGATGCTCTAGTAGACTTTTTTCTGACATTTCTGTAGTCACATCCTACAACACGAGAGGTTCCGCAGCATCAGAGGGGTCTCATTGTGCAAAGGTAGTAGTCGGAGGAAAGGCACAAAAAAATTCCAAACCATAGACTCAAATAAATGTCCGTCAGATAT